>NW_026652310.1:689701-733727 GCF_009828535.3 Hylobates moloch | reverse complement strand
AGAAAGAAAGAAAGAAAGAAAGAAAGAAAGAAAGAAAGAAAGAAGAAAGAAAGAAGAAAGAAGTTATGACAATGACATATTTTAAAAAATTAAAGGATTGCATATTGGAATAATCCAAATCCCCTAAATTTACAACTGAGCAACAACTCTGTCACTGATTCAAGAAAGGTCTTCTCTTGGGCTCATTAATTCCAGAAACTGGGCTAATAGAATAAGGAAATATTTCAGCTCAATTTGCCTTAAAACTACATATCTGGGGTTCCTGAAGCAGCACTTCAGTCCCTTCCAACTGAGCATCTCAATTACCTTATGATTCTCAGTAAATTGGTTGATTGGGCTCAATGTATCTATCATACCAGGTCCCAATGCTTGACTGATTGCTGAGTAGTGCAATTAGCGGGCTGAGTTATTTAGAAGACTTCTCCCCACCATGGAAGACAAGCTCCACCCCAGCTACTCTAGAGCTTCTTGCTCCAGTGTTTTCTATGGCAAGATTTTCTTCTGAATAAAATCATCATCTGTACATTTGGTGTTCATTTATTAATAGACCCAACAAATATTTATAGAGTGCCTACCATGTGCAGGGGGCTGTGCTGTCACTAGAAGTCCTATGCTGACCCCGTAACTAAACACCTTGAATGGCTTCTAATAAGGACCGATAGCCTAGTGAACAGTGTTAGAGAAGATTTTCAATCAGGCCATTCTCAGTGACCAAAACCCTTAATATGGCTATCAAATGCCCACCGCCAGGTTTTCTCTTCCGTTACAGGCTTTCATCTTATATTCCAAGATCCTGCCCTACGATTGACCCTTCCTCTTATGTCTTCCCTACTCTCTTCTTGCATTGCTGTTAGCATATAAATTGCCACTCGATCCCCACTGTCACTCCAATCCTGCGTTCTACCTTCTGACTCCTAGAACCACTTAGCTGCTCCATCTCATACCTAGTTACTTTTTTCTCCACCTTCATCTCTCTTCTCACTGAGGATTTTGAAGTGGTCAGGACTCAGGGAGAATCAAAGCACCATGTGGCTTTTGTCTTTGAACAGTTCAGGGCCTAATAGGGTACAATAAATCCTTTTGGGACTTGGATTTGCACCTTGGCTACATACTGGTTAGAAAGGCTTTGTAGTACTACTGTGAGGATCTAGTTACTATTTGTCCCATTGCTTCTAGTGGTAAATGTTTCCATATTCCATACAGCCCGTTTACCTTCTTCATTTTCCCCCTAAGCCAGCCTGAATTCTCAGTGAAGAGACCACTATCCATATAATCACCTGAACCAGAAACATAGAGTTGATCCAAGGCCCTTCCTGCTCACTAACCTTCCTCATCCACTCCTTCACCAAGCCTTATGGGTTTATCTTCACTGTCACTGCCTTACGTAGGTTCTTTTCACTTCTGGCCTGACTTATGGCCCTACCCCACCCCCCGCCACCTCATTGAGTAGTCAAACCTACCAACACCCATCACCAAACATCACATTGCTGCCGCCACTGGTACCCATCAAATTCCTCTCTCCCTATGCAACTTATCACATTTTTTTCCCAAAGCATATGTCACTTCATGTTCTGAATCTCCTTAGCTTTCAGAATAATTTTCAAACTCCTTGGTTTATAACAAATGGTTTACAATCAGGTCCTACTCACATTTGTGGCTTCCTTTTCCACCAACCTACCTTCCATCCATGCAATCTCTATGTCACCCATATAGAACAGTGTGTAGCTCCTGTAACCCCTGCTGCTGATTCACACCTCCATTATTTCACATACACTGACTGTTTTCTCTACTTGGAATGCCCTTCTTCCTGTGAATAGTGAAGTTAACTCTTACTGCTCTTATTAGTCCCTTAAACTCAGTTTGCCATGTGTCACCCACTGTGCTGAGAGCAGTACATGTATTCCTTGAACCCCAACTCCAACTTAGGCGCCCTTCATTTGGGTTCCATAGCTCTCTAAATACCTCTACTAGAGCACTTGCCATAAATAACATATTTATTTTGTCAGTTTCATTTATTCATTCAACAAATATTTATTACTATGTGTCCTACAATAGTGGGCAACTTAGACAAGTTTTCTACTCTCTGATTCTTACAGGCTAGCAGGGAGAAAGACAATTGAGAAGTAACAATAATGGATCCATAGGTGGTAAAGTAGAAGACTCTGTGGGTGTCGGGGTTCTTAATACAATCTAGGAGGTCAGGAAAGGCTTCCTAAGGGAGCCATCCTTCGGTTGAGCCTGAGATATGTACCAGGAAAAGAGATCAGCCCATTAAAGGCTTAGAAATGAGAGAGCACACGCATGGGGCCTCTCTTTAGGTAAGTGAAATAAGTTCATTATTAATGGAGAAAGGTAGGGCACTGGCAAGACAGCAAGATGGAGCGGTGACAGCAGTGCTGGCTAGTGGAAGGCTGTAAAAGCCTTGTCTAAGGAAGTCAGATTTGTTTATCCCTAAAACAATGGAAAGGCCATTGAACGATTTTAAGGGTAGTGACATGGTCAGACATGCCTTTTAGAGTGGTCACTGTGGCTGCCCATTAAAGATGCAGGGAGGCTAACTGGGATGCTGTTACTAATCCAAGTGAGAGATGCTAGTGGGCTGGACTAGATAGTACCAGTAGGAAAGAATAAATGTAGACAAACTTTAGAGCTGCCTACAAGGTAGAATTAACAGGATTTGTTGACTTATTAGGAAAAAGACATGAGGGAGAAGAAAGACTAAAGGATAATCCCAAATATTTAGATTTAGGTAGTTTTGGGTGCCATTCCTGTAACTGGAAATTTTTGGATGGAGAGAGAGGCAGTTTTGAGAGAAAGATGATAAGCTCAGTGGACACAATAGAGGCAGGTCTGGAAATTTGAAAGTCATTATCATGTAGATTGTAATTAAGGCCAAGGGGATGGATATAATCCCATTAAGCTATAGGTCTAGTGAGGCAAGGACCATACATTATTTACCTCTGTATCTCCAGGGTCTGATACTGTTTCTGGAACAGAGTAGGTGCTTTGGTAATTTTATTGAATTTAATGAATATTAATTAATTAACTGTGTGAAATACAATCACATTTCATTTGAAAATCTTCTTTAATATAAAATATTAGAATACAAAAATTGTGGTGGTATTGATATGCATCAACAATTGAGAAGTAACAATAATAGATCATAGATAGTTTTTAGAAAAGTGATATTGAAATGGATAATCTAAAAAAAAATGTTGGGCTGAATAATATTTACTTTGAAGACAAATGAAATGCATTTCACTTGTACAAATTAAAGCACAGTTACAGTTCAAAAATTACCAAAGCAGATTGCAAGTGCTATTTTATCATTTGTACAGTGTGATGGAGAAATTAAAATTTGATATATGTATTTGTCTATGCATAATAATTAGCAAGAGACAAAGAGAATAAAAGGATAGTTAAAGAAAAACCAAAAATGAGCATCCTTTCAGCCAAGCATTTGGCACCACACACATCTGCTTTCAGCAACAGCCTGTCATGGTGGCTTGCTTTTGATTTTCCACTAGTTCCCCTCACAGAACTTATATGTGGGGATGCAACAAAACTCTTCTTGTGTATTATCATGATAATTTTATAATTATATTCAAAGGAAATTATTTGAATCTTTTAATTCTTTTATTGGAAATAACATTTAAATGTGGGAATACATTCCCTGAGACCAGTGTCTGCCAGCAACGGTAATAAATATCAGTCCCACCCTTCAAAGAAAGGATACGTTCCCCAGTATTTTTCAAGCATGTCTTTTTTCCCCTCTCTCGAATAAATTTTTGTTGATTCTTTCATTTCATCAAAATATCTAGAAAGTACAAGTACCACTCAGAAATTTTTCTTTTGAATTTTGGCATGTAATCCATCATTTGTGCAAGGCCAAAAGATAAATTTCAAGTGAGTCATTACTACCAATGCATTGTGGCAGAAAACATCCTGGCCAAAGGCAGACATGGGTTCGCATTGCAACGCACTTGCTTGATAGGTACAGAAGATCCCTCAACTTCTCTAGGTCTTATTTGTCTCAACTGTAAAATGAGGAATTGAACTTAGTTCTTTTTTTTTTTTTTTCTTGAGGCAGGGTCTTGCTCAGTCACCCAGGCTGGAGTGCAGTGGCATGGTCTCGGCTCACTGCAACCTCCACCTCCTGGGTTCAAGCAATTCTCGTGCTTCAGTCTCCCAAGTAGCTGGGATTACAGGCTACAGGCGTGCACCACCATGACTGGCTAATTTTTGTGTTTTTGGTAGAGATGGGGTTGCTCCATGTTGGCCAGGCTGGTCTCAAACTTCTGGCCTCAAGTGATCTGCCTGCCTCGGCCTCCCAAAATGCTGGGATTACAGGTGTGAGCCACCGCACTGGTCTGGGTTTAGTTACTTCTAAGACCACTTCTAGCTCTATGATCTTATTCTATCCTCAAAAACATTTTATTACTTTGTGTAGACTTTATTAAATTTGACTTTGCTTTATTATTTTATGTTCTCTATTAATTACCAAGATTTTATATACTACGTCTCTGTGCCCAGTGGAAGCTAAAGATCTAGGAACATAGCATGAGTATGGGAATATGCTAACACTCATAATAATGCTTCTATTCTTTGGGCATTTACCACACGTCAGTCATTGACCTAGGCATTTGCTCTATTATATTTAATCTTCACGACAACCTTATATAATAAATATTAATATCCCCATTTTACGAACTATGAAATTGCGACTTGTGTATGTTGGTAACTTGACAGAAAGTGCTATTGGTGAATTTCAACCCTAGATCTACCAGCTCCAGAGCCTGTGCTTTTAACCATTATGTTACATCTGGATTTCTGGCTGGGTCTCTCTCTGAGGGTTGGAGTGAACCCAGTAGAAGCAGGTAACACCCAGGAAGGAGTGTTGAGTGAAGTCGTCTGGGATGTTTATCCACAAAATGCAGACTTGAGAGATGAGCAAGGAAGTGAGAGCCAAGATTATGCTGGAGGGCTGTGCGAACTCCGGTTGTAAGGCTGTGGGAAGTATCACATCCACACAGGGAGAAGCAAGGATGGACATGGGAAGATGAGCAGAGACATTGGTAGTCTGGAGAATCTTAGCTTCTTAGTACTGGATCTTAGCAGAATTCTCTCCAAGTCTTCATCACTAAGATGAGGTATGACAGGATTATGTGAAAATTCTCCTTCAAACATTACCTAGTGATGGCATAAGCAAATAGAGTGAGAGTATCTTTAAGATACTCTTTAAGAAACAGGTGGCAGGCCGGGATCGGTGGCTCACGCCTGTAATCCCAGCCCTTTGGGAGCCCGAGGCGGGCAGATCATGAGGTCAGGAGATCGAGACCATCCTGGCTAACACGGTGAAACCCTGTCTCTATTAAAAATACAAAAAATTAGCCGGGCGAGGTGGGGGGCGCCTGTAGTCCCAGCTACGCGGGACGCTGAGGCAGGAGAATGACGTGAACCCCGGGGGGCGGAGCCTGCAGTGAGCCGAGATCGCGCCACTGCACTCCAGCCTGGGCGACAGAGCGAGACTCCTTCTCAAAAAAAAAAAAAAAAAAAAAAAAGAAGAAGAAGAAACAGGTGGCAAGTAGTTTGTGCTAGAGCTTCTCCCAGTGACTCATGAAAGGCACAATAGAAAGGCTTTCCAAGTTAGGCAAAGAAGAAAAGGAGAGGTGGAGAAGGTATACTAGGAAGAGATCTCATGTGCCTGAAAATTATAACTAGGAAGATACAATGGGTGCAATTGGTGCTAATGTTCTATAATGCCAGGCCATCTCATTTCACAGGGTGCAGACCTCAGAGGTAACCATACCCACCATTTAGAAAGTTTTGTACCTTAATAAAATGGGATGTTGTCACATCAGAAGTACATGAATTGCTTTCACCAGACACAATTGACTCTTATCCTGAAAGACTGAATCTATACCTAATCTAACCTCCACATAATGATCAGTTTACAGTATACACAGGGGATAGAGAAACAAGCCAAGTGACACGCAAATTAAGTACTCAGGCAAATCCTGAGTGATGGACAAGTGATACAGTTTCTCCAAAAATAAATTACCCAGTTTCTCCAGCAAATTAATGGCATGAAATAAGGGGAGATAGATTATAGAATAAAATATGCTTAACAGATGTTAATGTAAAAATCAGTAGCTGGTGTAATAATACAACTTCTAGTAATTTCTCCTAAGTAAACAATTAGAGAAGAGAGTACATATGTATGTAGGAGAGTGTTCACTGCTTTATTGTTTGTAATGGTAGAAAATGATGCAGTTTGGGCTGGGCATGGTGGCTCGTGCCTGTAATCCCAGCACTTTGGGAGGCCGAGGCTGGTGGGTCACCTAAGGTCAGGAGTTCGAGACTAGCCTGACCAATATGGTGAAACTCCGTCTCTACTAAAAATATGAAAATTAGCTAGGCGTGGTGGCATGTGCCTGTAGTCCCAGCTACTCAGGCGGTTAAGACAGGAGAATTGCTTGAACCCAGGAGGAAGAGGTTGCAGTGAGCCAAGATTGTGCCACTGCACTCCAGCCTGGGGTGACAGAGTGAGACTCCATCTCAAAAAAAAAAAGAGATGCAGTTCTGAAACAGAAAAATAAATTAAGGTGGGGGGAAAGGAAAGCAAGTTACAGGCAGTAGGTATGTAAGTCATGTCATGGCATGGTGTGACGTGGTGTGGTATGGTAATCAGAAAACCTAGATTTTAACATGCTTGGGCAAATTAACCTCTATGAGACTCAGTTTCCTCATCTTAAAATGAGGATGATTAGAGTTCCTATCTGATAGGGATGTTATGAGATTAAATACGATAATATTAAGCACAAGGCCTGGCAGAGTAAACATTCAATATATCCTTCCAGAATATACACCAAACTTTCGAGAATGATCATCTCTATCTACAGAAGGAACTATGGTAAACTTTTTTACCCTTTCTGTTTTAAATTGCCTTTCACTGTCATTCAACTCTAACATTTTTGTCATTTTCATTGTGAGTGTATGTGCATCCTTTTTTATAGTTAATAAACTTTATTTTTTAGAGCAGTTTTGTGTTCATAGCAAAACTGAGCACAAAGTACAAAGTTCCTATATACCCCTGCCCCCTACACTCACAACTTTCCCTACTATCAACACTATATCCTTTTTAAACCATGAGTTTTTAGGTGTGATTTTAAATTTTCAAAGAAATAGGTACTTTTAACTGCTAATTTGATATTTAATTGCATAGTCATCAAAGAAAATGGTTTGTATGATCTTGATTCTTTAATAACTTATATTTAAACATTTATTTTCCTTTATAACCTAATACATGGTAAATACTTGAAAAGAAAGCATATTTTCTGTATACTGGGTTCTACATATTTTCTATGTGATCTGTTGTTTTTTATATATACTTTTAAATATTGGATCACAATCATGTATTTGTCCATTTTCCTTGTAATTTGCCTTATAATTTTCTTAGATTTTCAAGGCTATGTAGTGGCCCTCTTAATCCTCAGTGACCTTTTTTTTTTCTTTGCCTTATATTCTATTTTCTCATGCAAATAGTTTACATGAGGAAAAAGGCACCATGAGGGAAAGAGCAATAGGAGACATTGGGCAGACTTCAAGCAATATGAGTCAGAATAGTGTAGTGGTTACTAGCATGTTCTTTGAATGAAGACTGATCCACATTGAAGTCCAAGCTCCAAAGCTTGGTCTCAATTTACTCATCTGTAAAATGTAGATGATAATCATTTTACCTACCCCAATACAAATCTACACTTTTGAGTTACCCTGGGGTATAGGTTGGGGCATTGCAGAATCCTGACAAATTTCCTGAAAGTTCTAACTGGGAAATAAATCCATTTTGACACTGAATAATACACGAGCTTGAGAGAGTTTACTTACTTGTAGTAATGAAAACGGAATTATTTTCAAAACTTTTCTAGTTAAAATAAAATCTCCAGTTGGCATAGTGTAATTGGTCATTGTTCCTGAATCACTGCTTCATCACCCCAGTTTTCAGGGGCACTAAACGAGATGGAGATAAAGAAGAAATCCCCCAAATTCTTCATTTCATTACATGTTCCAAAGGCAGAAGGAAATTTCTCCTCAGTTATCATTTTGTGAGTAAATTTTGACTAAACCAAAGTAATCTATTAAGTCACTCATAATATTCCTAATACCCCAAGAAACTATTAATTGTCAAAATTATAACAGAAATTTACTCAATGCCTGTTCCTTTCACTTTTCTATGTAAATTAAGATCCTCTGGCCATCTCTTTTTCCACGACAGTTCATAAAGCCAAGCCTAATCTTCTCCTGACAAAATACATCTAAAGAAGTGAGCTTCAAAATCTAAGCTAAGAGCAAGAAGCTAAGACGAATTCTGAAAAGAAAAAATGCACTCTGAAAATAACTTGTCCAGATTCCTCCTAGCAGGTTAACTTGGGATCTGATATTAGTTTCTCATTGAAATTTTCAGAAAATCAGTGAAGCATTTGAAACAGAAAGTGCAATTGTACTCATGCACTTAATTTTCCAAGGTTCAACTATACCAACTTTATTATACAGGGTTTGTACGTTTTAAAACTTTAAAATGTTTTTTTCCAGTTCAATGAAAGGGCTATTTTCAAGACCAAGAAATAGCAAAAGTTTGTGATGACCTTTTGAAACAAGTAGATCTATCAGTTAAAAGGTAAATGATGTCCTTTTACTTGCATTTACATTTATAAAATTGGCAATTCTTCCCTAAACAATTGTCAGTATAATTGACATAGTACATACATTTATTCTTTATCTACTAGTCATCCTCTGAGTGCTGAGGTGTAAAGGAGGAGGCTGTTATTTGGGATCTTGAGCTGAATTCATAGCATTGATCTTAATTCAGCCGAGTGATTAGAAGCCAATGTGGTACCTTTCTGTTTAGACTGAAGCAGGTAAGAAGGGTCAGTCACAAAGAATCAAATGATTCAAGAACTTCATTCGCAGTACCAAGGAGCATCCCAGGGCACTTATAGATTGAATAAATAAAAACTCCATCAACCACTTACATTGCAGAAAATTGTTTTTCCAAACTGTCTTCCATAAATGTTCAATTTTCAAAAGCATTTCCTCTTATTAACCTAAGAACACAAGGTAGAGGAAAAGTTGAAGTCATGCTTGACAGTAAGTGATATCTACCAAAGCCTGGTATGGGTTTTTCCCAGGATTTGTAGCGATATACCATACAGATATGGGTAAATTGTGTCACAAAAAACTGCAGAATTGAACTAGAGGTCCCACAGCAGGACATACCATAATATTTTAGGGAAAAAAAAATAGATTCCCAAGCAATCTCACTTCTGGAACCAACCCCTGACACTTCTCTGCTTTCTAGTGTGCTGAAGCATTTCTGAGGCACCAGTTTCTCTCAGCATGATACAGTTCATTCATATCAGCAAGCATGTGGATGGCTTCCACTTAAGCTGTCAAATTTTTATTCCTGTTAAGAAAGAAGGAACACAGGGATTCAGAGAACTTAAGTTCTTTCTTACGTGATGAACTATATTTGGACAAAAGTCATTCTGCTTGGTCTACAGGTTGTCATTCTCCAAACATACTCTTCATCCTTTTGCCTCTGTGTTTTGCAAGTTCTGAAGCCTCTATCTCATATTTCCTCACTTAATAAACTCACTCTCATCCCCACAATTAAAGCCCAAGGCTCACATCCTCTGAGAAGTCCTCCTTGACTCAAGGCCTTCTTTGTCTGCATCAAATAACCTTAAAGACTCTTTGAAGTAATTATTGTCTTATTTATCTATTTTGTCCACTACAGTTGAGTACAGGTGCCGTGTCTTTCCTACACTGAGTGCCAAAGGCTAAGCTGGGGCTCAGAAAACATGTTGAATGAATACATGAATATATCCATACTAAAATTGCACTAGGCCGGGCACAGTGGCTCACGCCTGTAATCCTAGCACTTTGGGAGGCCAAGGCGTGTGGATTGCCTGAGTTCAGCAGTTCAAGGTCAGCCTGGGAAACACGGTGAAACTCTGTCTCTACTAAAATACAAAAAATTAGCTGGGTGTGCTGGCGTGCACCTATAGTCCCAGCTACTTGAGAGGCTGAGACAGGAGAATCGCTTGAACCTGGGAGGTGGAGGTTGTAGTGAGCCGAGATGGTGCCATTGAACTCCAGCAATTTTTTCTAAAAAAAAAAAAAAAAAAAAATTGCACTAGAAGATTAGTCCATTAGAACAAAGACTATCTTGTTCATTTTCAGAGTATATAGATTCTGATAATTCCCAGGCACATGCTTTTTAAATAAGGAAAGTAGAAAAGCAAACATCCTGGCATCTAGCAGTCACTTAATAAATGGTTCTTGAATAAATGGGCATTTTTAATGAAAGACTATATCTCATATTAGGCAATTCCATTGAAAATTAAAATGGGAATTTCCTTTAAACAAAATAATCTCTTCAACACCAAGTAAACCTCTATTCAAGTGTTCAGATTATGTTATTGAGGCCAAAAGAATTCATGGCACAAATACAGATATAGCTTAGCAGCAACACAATTGTAATAATACAATATTTTCTTTCTTTCTTTCTTTCTCTTTCTTTCTTTCTCTTTCTTCTTTTCTTCTTCCTTCCTTTGTTTCTTTTTCTTTCTTTCTTTTTTTACTTTTTTCTTTTCTTTTTTAAAGGGAGTCTCCCTCTTGTTGCCCAGGCTGGACTGCAATGGTACGATCTTGGCTCACTGCAACCTCCGCCTCCCGTGTTCAAGCGATTTTCCTGCCTCAGCCTCCTGAGTAGCTGAGATTACAGGCATGCGCCACCATGCCCGGCTAATTTTTGTATTTTTAGTAGAGACAGGGTTTCACCATGTTGGTCAGGCTGGTCTTGAACTCCTGACTTCAGGTGATCCACCTGCCTCAGCCTCCCAAAGTGCTGAGATTACAGGCATAAGCCATGGTGCCCGGCCAACAATACAAAATTTTCAAAAATTAATTTTGGGTTTTTCTTTTCCAGCTTCCTTCTATGTGACCACATTGTCTTCAGGAAAGTAGGATGGTTACATTGACAATAAAAGAGAATAAATGGTACATGTTTGGCTTTGTGACTCTGAAGCATGCTTTTGAGAACCAAAGCAGCATCTTGAGGGTCCCCAGAGATCACGACATAGAAATAGAAAGAGATTAGATGAAGGGCCAAGACCTCAGCTTCCCCTCAAGGAGAAGTGGCAGATATAGAGAGAGAACAGCACTTGGAGTCAGGGATGGAGGAGAGGAGAACCTGACCAGGAGTCACTCAGGGAAGAGGTCTGGTGAAGGTGAAGATGGTCAACATCAGAAGACCACGCAGAACTGTTGGAGTTCAGTAGCAGGATGGACGTGAGGATGCTGCTCTAAGGATATGACTCTTTTTTTTTTTTTTTTGAGATGAAGTCTCTCTCTGTCACCCAGGCTGGAGTGCGGTGGCGCGATCTCGGCTCACTGCAAGCTCCACCTCCCAGGTTCAAGCAACTCTCCTGCCTCAGCCTCCTAAGTAGCTGGGACTACAGGCATGCACCACCACGTCCAGCTAATTTTTGTATTTTTAGTAGAGATAGGGTTTCACCATCTTGGCCAGGCTGCTCTCAAACTCCTGACCTCGTGATCCACCTGCCTCGGCCTCCGAGACTGCTGGGATTACAGGTGTGAGCCACTGCACCGGGCCTTAGGATATGATTCTTGATCAGAGATCCAAAGAATGCACAGGAGCTTCATGGGAAGCTGAGATAACTAATTATAGCTTGAAAGAACACTACACACAACATGGGTAGAGGGGCTATTTTGCTCTTCCTTCTATCAGTAGGTGTTCTCATGCCATCTGTGGTTTTTTCAGCCTAAGAACATTCACCTGTATCCCAAGACTTTTTTTTAACTCCACCTATACTGCCCCATATGAATATTCCCCATTTTTCAATTCTCCAGGATACCCTTAAGCCTCTTGCCAATCCTTTAAATAGGGTGAATGACAATTTTTGGCTTCCAGTATGTCAAGGGGAACAGAGTGGTGTGGAAGAGAGAGGCACAGCACAGGTACTTAGGAAACACTGAGCAGTGATCAAACTACCTCCATTATACATATTTTAAATGGAAGTTGAAGTTGTCTGCAAACTCTGTATAAATTAGTGGTGAGATTAAATTAGCAGAATATCACTTCAGAATCTAATAAATCTGGTCAGACCCTATCTAATGTAGAGATCTTTTCCCTGAATACCAAACATGAGGCGCACACTTTCAGGAGAATACAGATAGAATGATCCTAGGAGAGTAGTCTAAAGCAATGGGCACACACAGTCTAAAGAAGAAAAAACTTGGGTGAAGTCTTTCATGAGTTGTAGGGTAAGGGAGAGCACTGGAGCTCATTACTATACTCCCCTGAACAGTGTCTGCCACTGGCAGTCAGACCCATCCAAAAATGGAGTGTTCAAGATCAGTTGGTTGACCAGTTGGTTAAAATGGTGCCAAAGGACCTCTAAAGGGTGAGTGGGATGGGGTGACTTCTGACTCTAAGAATCCTTAATTCTATGAAATAAAGACAAAGGATTCATTTAATCAATTAACAAGCATTTATTCAGCACTCGTTATGTGTCAGGCACTGTCTTAAGTGCTGGAGATGTAATGGAACAAAATGAGACATGGCCTCTTTCATGCAGCTCACAGTCTAGGGGAGAGAAGGTAGACAAAATAATCACACAAGCAAATAAAATTTCAATGGTGGCAAGTGTTACAAAGGAGGAATGCACAGTGCTATGATAACTTTTATTTGGGGTATACCTGGGCAGGAATGTGAGGATGGCTCTTTAAGTATATGATTCTTGATCAGAGATCCAAAGGATGTGTGGGAGCTACCCAGGAGAAAAGGGAAGAGCGGTCAAGATCATTGAATAAAATATGCCTCATCAAAAGGCAATATGGCATAATCATTAAAAGATAGAGCTGAATTCCACACCTTCCACATATGAGTTGTGTGTCCTTAGGTAAGTTATTTAAGCTCTCAGCACTTAAGAGTTCTTATCTGCAAAATTAGGAAAATATATATTTCACAGGGTTAAGATAAATGAAATAGGGGTGCAAAATGATTAGCCCAAGCCAATGTGTAGTGTTTATTAAACTTTAGTGATAATCCATAAATGGACATGAAATGACAATGACAAGTTATTTATTGAAGGTAGAACAAGAACATTTTAAACTACAAAACAGTCCATTCTTGGATCCTGAAAATCTCAGCATTAAGGCTGGGATTATCAAATCATTAATAGTAGATAGTGTGAACCATGGTCCACAAATCTGTTATGAACAAAATCCCATAATTTTTCATTTTTCTTTGAACCTAATTAAATATTACTCTTGCCTAAATCAGGGAAATTTTTCCGTAGATCAAAGAATTGTTCTAGATCGAGGAATGCAATCTTAATGATTATTGTATTCCTTTGTCCCCCCTAATTTTCAATTCATCAAAGTGGTGCCTGATAAATTCATTTTCCAAGATAGCTTCACCCCTCGACAGCAGGCAACTCACCTGACCAAGGTTTCTGTCCCTTTTCTCATCTGAAGCACTCTCTTCTCTCTGGTATTTCTTCTCCTCTTCCTCTTTTTTCTTATCTTTCTCCCTCCCACTTCTTTCTCTCCTATTCTTCTTCCCTCTCTTCAAAATATCTGTTTCTCCCTATATTCCAGAACACAAAGCCAGTGTCTTTGATGACTTAGGCTAGAACAGTGCCTGATACAAAGTGGGCCTGAGTCTTCCCAAAACTCCTGAGTCAGGAGACACAAAAAGCCTGGGTCCATTCTGGCAAAGGGGAGAGGGGAAAGCACAGAGAAGAAAGCACAAGACAAGAGTTCAACACATAACCTACACACTCACTCCAAATGTAGGCAATTGTGGTGAGACAAATGGGTCCTACATTCAAGATGAGTCTCCAGAGATGACCTGTTGGATCCTTTCCTCCGAGGCCAAGGAAGAGAGATGGTAAGATAAAAGGCTAAGTTGGAGGTCCCCCAGGAGAAAGCCTAAATTGCTTAGATGTAGCATTTGAAGTTAGGACAGTGGTCAAGAAGATAAAACGAAGAGGGATGGACAGAAGAAAAGAGAGAGGATGAATTTTTTTTAAGTTGCATAGATGAATGGAAATAGGCATGAATGAAAGTTTCTCTCTCTTAAAAGCTTTAAACCAAGGGCAGATGTTTTTAAACCAATCCTTAGAATCACTCCATCAATGAGGACTTGACAGGCACCAATGGCCCACTCAAAGAGTTTGGTTGAGAAAGGTTTTATGAAACCTTCACACATTTACAGAGGTATGGGCAGGGTTAAGGAAACCAATGTGAGATGGTGAGGTACGCAGGAACTAGCAAGCATGGAGAGCTGTCACCCTTAGGCCTAAAAGGCAATGAACCAAGTGACCTGAGTCTAAAGAGAACCTCAAGCCATGGAAGTAGGACCCCCTAACTGGAGCTGCAATCTTCCAACACAGCTAATGTAGCCAGTGCCCTAATCATGATAAGGAATTGGAGTAGGGAGGCGCACAGGGGGACGAATACTCTTACATCACTCTTCTCCCACTCCCTCCATTTTCTGCAAGTTCCTTCAACAGCTGAACCCAATTGGAAGCCAGAGAACAGGGAGCCTGGGTCATGTGATCCTCAAAGATCAGCCTTCTCAGGCACAGAATAGGTTAGAGAAGAGCAAATAATGGATCAACATGAGGGAAGGGTGCTGGTAAGTGTAGTGTACTTACTGGTGATGAACATTTATGCCAGCCAAAGAGATTGGCTCATTCTTGAAACTTAAAAAGTATACAAATGAAGAAAATATTAGTGGTTGCCAGGGATTGAAGAGGGGGTGGGGTTGGTGGGGAAGGGAATATGGCTATAAAAGAGCAACATGAGGGATTCTTGTGAGGATGAAAATATTCTGTATCTTGACTGTATCTCTATAAATATCTTAGCTGTGATATTGTTCTAGTTTTGTAAGATATTTCCTTATGGGAAACTGGGTAAAAGTTATACAAAAGCTCTTGTATTATTCTTACAATAGCATGTAAATTATAATTATTTCAAAATAAAATATTTAATACAAAAAGGAAAAAACAGGTTAGCTTAGGATCAGATGCTGGATATTTCTCAGTCTTATGTCATCAAAAGAAGTATAATTATTTGCTTCCCAAAAAAACTGAGTCTTCCATTTGATTTACACAGAAATCTGTAGCTCCTGCGATTCTTAGCAATAATCACTGAACGAATTGATTTCTGCTGAAAGTTTCTCACTCTTTGACTTGACCATATCTTTAGAATATTTGTTAGATTGCAAAATCCCAAACACAACCATGAATAGCCTTTGTCTGTTAAGACACTGGAGGAAATGCATGCTTGAGCACAGGGAAGCAGAGAGAACTAAGGAACAGATGTCTATTAGAAATAATCAAAGGAATAGAGCAGGGGAAGTGAAGGCGGTTTATTAAAATATTCATTCTCCATCTTGTTACAGGAAGATTTAATAGGGGTATTAAACATAGTACAATAAAAACCACACACCTTGTAGAATGGCTATTATCAAAAAGATGAGATATAAGTATTGGCAAAGATGTGGAGAAAAGGGAACCCTTGCACACTATCGGTGGGAATGCAAATTAGTAGTACAGTCATTTTGGAAAATAATATGGAGATTCCTCCAAAAACTAAAAATAGTATTACCATATGATCCAGCAATCTCACTTCTGGGTATACATCCAAAAGAATGAAATCTGTATGTTGAAGAGATGTTCGCACTTCCATGTTCACTGCAGTTCTATTCACAACAGCCAAGATATGGAACCAACCTAAGTGACCATCCACAGATGAATTGCTTTTTTTTTTATATGCTAGATATACCTAATGAAATAACATGCAGCCTTAAAAAAGAACAAAATTTTGTCATTTGAGACAACATAGTGGAATCCAGAGAACATGCCTCTAAGTGAAATAAGCCAGGCACAGAAAAAACCGCATGATCTCTCTGGTACCAGAGGCTGGGAGGGGAGGGGAAGGCAGCAGGCAGAGCAAGGGAAAGTGTTAGTCAAAGGGTACAAAGTTTCAGTTAGATGGAGAGACAAGTTCTGATGATCTATTGCACAAGGTGACTACAGTTAAAATAATGTAATGTATATTTCAAAATTCCTAAAAGTGGATTTTAAATGTTCTTACCACAAAGAAATGATAAGTATGTGAGGGGACAGATATGTTAATGAGTCTAATTTGTTTATTCCACAATGTATACATGTACTAAGACATCATATTTTGCCCCATAAATATGTAATTATTTGTCAATATGAAACAAAAATTAAATTTAAAGAAATCAACTCAAAATGGGTTAAAGTCTTAAATGTAAGATCTGAAACTATAAAACTAAAATAATTTTAATGGAATGTTTTAAAAATATGAATATGATGTAATTTTTTAAAAAATATGAATAAATCTGCTAAAGGAAAAAACAGGATAGTAACCATGAGACTCAGTCAGGAGTAGGGCTAGTACACAACATAAAAGCCTAAATAAAGCCATGTACAGTGTGAGAAGTCAGCCCTTCAGGTAGCCTCTGGCCCTAACTTTCTAACAGCCAATGCAAAAAGCAAGCGTGACCTATTACGCGATTATAAGATAAAACTTGACTTGAAAGAAATCTCTTTGTTGTGTCCCTATGGAGGTGACATTACAGTTTCCTCAACAACACCCTTAGGATTAATAACACTAGTTCCATTGTTCAGTAAAAACACTTTTAACTGGGACCTAAATAATGCAGTTTAGGTGTCCAGTTTTCTGGCTTTAATTAGGGGACATTTTGGAGTATGTTCAAAATGAAAGAATTATATTCTTTAAGAAATTTTTAAAAAAGTGTTTTCCACCAAGCTTCGGGTAGGTATTAGTAAGGATTCAAACTCAAATCCCTACAGAGTGCAAGAAGGTAAAACAATGAAGAGAAATGGATGTCTGTTAAAAACAAACACTAAAAAATACAATGATAAAATAGCATTTGACAAATGGTCTCCATTTGGGGGTTACAATAAGGGGTGGTAGGGACTATGCAACCTAGAGCCTATTGCTCATAACCAGCCTATTGTTATCAGAACTGAAATAGGGCCAGATGTTGCTAGGTCTCTTATTTTTCCAGTGTATTAGAGTTCTATTACAGAAAACAGAAACCACTCTAGCTATTTTAAGCATAAAGTGCAAAGGGCTTCAACACAGGGAATTAGGTGCTTACAGTGTGTTGAGGCCAGGCCTCCAGGACTTGCTGACAGGGAACAATGAAGAATCAGCTCTGAAGGAAACTGCCAACCCTGCTTGAGTCAGAGGACCGGAAATCGGTAAGCTTCCCCCGAATGGTTTGCTCCAGGAACGACCTAGGGATTAGGAAGATATTGCTGCTGCTGCTGCTGCTGCTGCTGCTGTTCTGCTGGTTCCAGAGCCATGCTTCACCCATCCAGGGTCACACTAACAACAAAAATAACAACAGCTTAAAGATGCTGCTGACACCATCCACCTTTTGACCCTTACAAAGCTGGTGGCAGGAACGCTGCTACAAAAAACCCCAAAGAGGGCTTGATCTGATCATGCCTACCACCAGGAGCAGCCAGGACTGCTGCCTTTTAAATCTCACTTGAATGCATCTCGTTGGTCAAAGTTAAAGCTAAATCACATCTGACTGCCCAGCTTGGAAATGTCCCTTTCAGCTGTCCATCCTCTGGGGGCAGGGAGTGACAATATGTAGAATGTATGCAAAGTAAAAATCCATTTTATTCACCATATTGTATTTTTATGCAAAGATCATCTGAGCTTTTTAATGCTGGCAATTAATTCAATTTTTTAAAATTAATGGATGGGCAGGCCAATAATGTAGATGTCATTAAAGTTCATATGGAACCAAAAAAGAGCCCGCATGGCCAAGTCAATCCTAAGCCAAAAGAACAAAGCTGGAGGCATCATGCTACCTGACTTCAAACTATACTACAAGGCTACAGTAACCAAAACAGCAGGGTACTGGTACCAAAACAGAGATATAGACCAATGGAACAGAACAGAGCCCTCAGAAATAATACCACACATCTACAACCATCCAATCTTTGACAAACCTGACAAAAACAAGAAATTGGGAAAGGATTCCCTATTTAATAAATGGTGTTGGGAAAACTGGCTAGCCATATGTAGAAAGCTGAAACTGGATCCCTTCCTTACACCTTATACAAAAATTAATTCAAGATGGATTAAAGACTTACATGTCAGACCTAAAACCATAAAAACCCTAGAAGAAAACCTAGGCAATACCATTCAGGACATAGGCATGGGCAAGGACTTCATGTCTAAAACACCAAAAGCAATGGCAACAAAAGCCAAAATTGAGAAATGGGATCTAATTAAACTAAAGAGCTTCTCCACAGCAAAAGAAACTACCATCAGAGTGAACAGGCAACCTACAGAATGGGAGAAAATTTTTGCAGTCTACTCATCTGACAAAGGGCTAATATCCAGAATCTACAAAGAACTTAAACAAATTTACAAGAAAAAATCAAACAACCCCATCCAAAAGTGGGTGAAGGATATGAACAGACACTTCTCAAAAGAAGACATTTATGCAGCCAACAGACACATGAAAAAATGTTCATCATCACTGGCCATCAGAGAAATGCAAATCAAAACCACAATGAGATACCATCTCACACCAGTTAGAATGGTGGTCATTAAAAAGTTAGGAAACAATAGGTGCTGGAGAGGATGTGGAGAAATAGGAACACTTTACACTGTTGGTGGGACTGTAAACTAGTTCAACCATTGTGGAAGACAGTGTGGGATTCCTCAAGGATCTAGAACTTGAAATACCATTTGATCCAGCAATCCCATTACTGGGTATACACCCAAAGAATTATAAATCATGCTGCTATAAAGACACATGCACACGTATGTTTATTGCAGCACTTCACAATAGCAAAGACTTGGAACCAACCTAAATGTCCATCAATGACAGACTGGATTAAGAAAATGTGGCACATATACACCATGGAATACTATGCAGCCATAAAGAAGGATGAGTTCATGTCCTTTGTAGGGACATGGATGAAGCTAGAAACCATCATTCTGAGCAAACTATCACAAGGACAGAAAACCAGACACCACATGTTCTCACTCATAGGTGGGAATTAAACAGTGAGAACACTTGGACACAGGGTGGGGAACATCACACACCAGGGCCTGTCGTGGGGTGGGAAGAGGGGAGAGGGATAGCATTAGGAGAAATACCTAATGTAAATGACGAGTTAACAGGTGCAGCACACCAACATGGCACATGTATACATATGTAACAAACCTGCACGTTGTGCAGATGTACCCTAGAACTTAAAGTATAAAAAAAAATTAAAAATAAATAAATAAATAAATAATAATTGAATAACTTAGAGAACATCTTGCCCTTCTCAGTAAACATTAGAAGGAGCTATAATTTATTACATTCTAAACACTACAGTAAAATATTTAAATTTAAATAAGACCTTGGTTCCCCTAGCTTATCTTTCAGCAATGTTTCTTGTTTATTATGCTCTTGTTTTCTTTTTTCTTTTTTTGAGGCAGAGTGTTACTTTGCCACCCAGGCTGGAGTGCAGTGGCATCATCTCAGCTCACTGCAACCTCTGCCTGCCGAGTTCAAGGGATCCTCCTGCCTCTGCCTCCCAAGTAGCTAGGATTACAGGCACCTGCCAGCCAGCCCAGCTAATTTTTGTATTTTTAGTTGAGGCGGGGTTTTGCCATGTTGGCCAGACTGGTTGCAAACTCCTGACCTCCAGTGATCCTCCCGCCTCTGCTTACCAAAGTGCTGGGATTACAGGTGTGAGCCACCATGCCCAGCCTATTTAGCTCCTGTTTTCAGCAGAAAGTAAACATTCTTTATCTTTCATTTTTTAAATTCATTTTGTATTTAATAATTAAATTCTAAAAGTGATAAAAATATATACAGTTTTGCTTTTTCTTTCTTAATAAAAAACTCGTAAAAGTTAGAAAATACCAGTATTCCTTTGAATACTGATATTCTAGTATTTTTCTGCTATCAGCTAGACCCACTCTAAACAATGAAGGATCAATTTCTGAACCCATTTCAAATATGTAAAAGTAGAAGACATGATTGCACATATAATGATAAAAGCACAGTCTAAAGGGTATTATTAATAGCATACCATGGACACATAGTTGCTTCCTCCTGACCAAGAACAAATGTTAAGAGAAAGCCAATAAATACATTTACAAACAGGATTTAGTGCCCACAAGAATAGAGTTTGCTTTTAAATAGGAAATCTATGCACTGCTTTATTTCAAAAAGTTACAAATTTAGTGCTTCAAAAATCCAGCAGGTAAGCAGCAGGAGTAAGAGAGTCTGTTTTTGGAACTGTCTAATGGCAAAAGAGCATGCTTCTATCCAGGAAGCATTTTTCCATGAAAGGGATGAAGAGAGAAAGAACTGGTATTTACATTCCATTCTACACATCTCAGTACTGCCTGTTCATCTTCTTGAACTTCTCATAGTGATAGTCATCAGGGGCCTTCTCATTAACAGGATGCTTGCCATTTGGAAAGGACCTCTCAGGCTCTGGCTTCTCCCTGTCACCTGTTTTCAAGGCTCTTCTTTGTTTCTGTGTATGAGGCTGTTGAGCGCCTAATGATAAAAATCAGTTGTGCAGCACATATTCACAGCCACGTTGGTAGGCACGAAGGACGTCTCACTGTCTTTCTTCTTGTTCTGCTTTTCTTCGCCAGCTGGGCTTTGGCATCCTCCATGGAAATGATATTATTTTTTATTTTAGCATTGATGCTGAGGTCCACCTTGGGTATGACTCAGCATCTGGCTAGAAAGAATCTCCTCTGTCTTCTTTGCGGAGGAAACACAAACGTTTTCTTGAAGTTCATAAAGGCAGTCCTCTGTGTTCTTCAGCTTGACTTTCTGTTCCTTATGTTCCATAATCTCTTTCCTCTTCTTCAGCTCTGTCTCAACGTACTTTTTTACGTCTGCATTCTCATCCCTTCACTTGGTTTCTGCAGAAAACAATGTCCCCAGGGTCTTCCTCTTCACTGATTTTATCTTTGTCCCTTTCGTTTAGTTTCTTTAGGAAACTATGGTGGATACCTGTATGGTGGATACCAGACCACCTGTTTTCGTATGAAAGGGATCATCCACTAGAGTGGTCTCTTCTTGTACCTTCTCTTCCACCAGCAGGGCCACAGCACTCAGCCTGTTGGGACTCTTCCTCAAGTTCTGTACCCTCTTGTCTCTTCCATTTTTAATCAAACCTCCTCTGAGTCCTGCTCATCCTCTTCTGACTCTGAGTTGGCCTGGCACCAACAGAAAGTCTTCTCTTTCTATCTTATAGAGAGAATAATAATCGGCACTTCTCAAAGTATTCGGATCAACAAGACATTTTCTTCTCGAGGCATCTCATCAAATCCACAGGATCTGTAATTTCATTTACATTTAGCCAAGGTCTAATCAAGGATTTAGGTTTTTAATTTTTATTTCCCCAATTGTTTAATGTATACATTTGAGACGCAATATTTTGTGTGTGTGCATGTGTGTGTATGTGTATGTGTGTGTATAGAGAGGGTGTGTGTGTGAGAGAGAAGCATGTATGTGTGCTTGTATGCATATCATTTTTTCAAGTACTTTCACATATTGTCTCGTTAAATTGTTGAAACAACCATATGAATAAACAGGTTGCCTATCATTTTCTCCATTTTACTGTGGCTCAAAGAGGTTTAGTGGCTTCATGACGATTAACTAGTAAAGTATCAGAACAGATTTGAACCCTCTGTTTCTGAGTGCAATTTTCTTTGCCCTAAGCTACATGTCTTCATATAGAAATCGTAAAATACAGCTGAAGGGATTTAGAATTCCTGGAGAAAAGTGGGGAGCAGGAAGACTAGATGTGGGGACTCCTCTCCGTGGCATCTCTTCCTCCCCTGGCTATAGCAATTGGACCCTGCTGTTGCTGCTGAGCAGAGCCCATGTGTGCTCAGTGCTTCCAGCAGATAGGTAGGTGTTTTGCAGCCTGTTGTCTGAATCCCTGAGCAGAAACTAATTATTAATAGCTCATCCAAAATTTGAGATCCACTTTGTTTCTTTTCAGTCCTCTTAGAGATTGGAGAACTCTTGCTGAATCTTAATGTTGTTTTTCTTATCAAAATACTTATATAAGTTAACTGTAATTAAGTTAGAAAATAATGGTTTCATAAAGATAAGAAATTAATAATAGCTGGTAATCCCACCATCCACAGATTTCTATTACTACAGTTTTGCTATATATTGTTTCTTTACAAATATAAGAATTTTTAAATGAATTATACTATATATTTTTTGCAATGTTTCTGTGTTTTCTCTAGAAATAGAAAAGTATCACAAGTCTAGTCCCATGATATTAAGTAGTCTTCTATAAGAACATTTTTAGTAACTATCTCACTGCGTGATGTCAGTGTTCTTCCATAAGAACATTTTTAATGACTGTCTCATTTCATGATGTCAGAGTTTGCTTCACATACTAGGTCAGAATTTTAAATTAGTTCGGTTCTTCATCATTTTAGATATGCTATGTTTATTTTGTTTCCTGCTTATTATGAAGAACCCAGCCCTAACCCCATATAGTACCTGGAAGAAGCAACCCTATACATCATAAGACGCCTCTGCCTCTTCTCCCAAACAGCTGCTAGGATGAGGCTAATCTATTGGCACTCAGCAAGCAATCAGTCCAAATCAATCAAGAATTTTTAACTAAGAGACCCAGCAAAAGCAGTAGAGAAGAGGCATTGCAAATGAAAGATACTTTGCAACCTAATACTTACAACCAAAAGAACCTTGACCGAAACACTGTGCTAAAGCTTGAGGCTAAATCTTCATTTTCCATATTCATAATTTGTTAGAATAATTCTTAGAATTGGGATTGCTAGCTCAATTTTATACGTTTTAATACGTTTGATGCATATTGCCAAATTGCTACCTGGAAGAGTTGAACCAGTTTATTTTCCTCCTAACCACCACAGAAGTTCATGTATTTTTTCCAATTTGATTTCCAAAATGGTATTTCATTGTCTTAAGTTGCATATCTATGATTTCTGAGTGAGTTTTAATATTTTCTATAGGGATTGACCATTTGTATTTCTTCTCTTGTTGATTGCCTTTTCACATCATTTGCTCATTTTTTTGTTGGAGTAATCATACTTTTCTCATTGATTTAAAATAACTCCTTATATGTTACAGATTTTAATCCTGGTCAGGACCTTTTTTACTGGAAGCTAATGTGAGTTAGGAGGAAGGGCAGGGAAAGACGGGCCAAGGGTTTGGGTGAAGATCTGCAGCCAAAGGAGGATTAGGTCAGGAGACGCTGCAGTTCCTGACTCCTCTCCCTCTTCCCTAGACCAGTGTCTTTTTCCCCAGGGCATTCATAGAGACTTTCAAAGGGTATATTGATATAGACAGTATTTAGGGAATTAATTTATGGATTTTCAAATTTCATATAACTTGTTCATAAAATTGACTGCCTGAGAAATCTTTACCCACCTCCCTTTTCCAGTAGTTTTCTCCCATTTTACAAAATCTTGCTATGGTGATTTGCAATGGGATATAAAGCACTCTGGAGCTCCAAAAAAGTGATAATTTGAAATATCGGGGAGGATGTCAAGAAAATGAGTGACTCAAATCCCTGGGTAAAAAAATTCCTTTGCAAGTCAAGTGGTTGCTAAATCTTTGCCTTCAATAAAATTTAAAGAAGACACAATTCAGTTGTCAGTTGACAGATTATTAAAAATTTTTTCTTATAAATCACCTTGTGCATATAACTCAATGGGAATTGAGTGACATTGCTATAGCTGCCTTCATTCTCATCTACACAAACAAGATTTCTCAATGTTTTTATTGAGATGCATTTTAAGAGTTTGATTTTTTTATCTTAATAATTACCTGTCTAAAGTTGTAATATATTCATGTTGTTTTCATCAGTTATGCCCCATAATCATCAGGACAGTATAAGCCACCTAACTGTAATAAGTAAACCTAAAACATCAATGATTTAACACAACAAACTTGATTGCTCATTCATCTCACAGTTTGATGCAGATGAGGAGCCCTTCTTGGGGACTCTCTTCCAAGGGTGACCGAGATACCTCTGTTTCCATCTTATATCTCTGCCACCAGAGTTTCTAGTTCCACTTGGGAAAATGAGAGAGAAAGAGAAACTCAATCCACTTTTTCTTTTCTTTTCCTTTCTTTTCTTTTCTTTTTTTTTTTTTTAAGACAGACTCTCCCTCTGTCACCTAGGTTGGAGTGCAGTGGCGCAATCTCAGCTCACTGCAACCTCTGCCTCCTGGGTTCAAGAGATTCTCCCGCCTCAGCCTCCAAGTAGCTGGGACTACAGGCGCACGCCACTGCACCCAGCTAATTTTTGTATTTTTAGTAGAGACGGGGTTTCAGCATCTTGGTCAGGTCTCGAACTCCTGGCCTCAAGGGATCCGCCCGCCTCTGCCTCCCAAAGTGTTGCGATTACAGGCATGAGCCACCGCACCTGGCCTCAATACACTTTTAACTGCCTAGGATTGGAAACAAGACTTCATTTCTGCCCACTGTCCCAGTGGAAAACTATGAAATAAAAACTTCCTGGACTTTCAAGAAGAAAAAGGTGTGGTGAGCACAGAGTACTGTCTCTGCCACAGGTACCACCGGCAGTAATCGCAATGACAGCTCCATCCAGATGCATTGTCTTTTAACAGGGCCAATGGTCACAGGAAAGAAACAAATTGTAATTTCACTGTATATTTATTATAGAAAACTAAGGTATAATTATACTAAGGTAAAATTTAAATACTCCTAAGCACAGAAAGATCTTTTATTAGAATAAAATTTTGTAAAAGAATGGAAATAAGGATTCAAAGGGAAAAAGAAATGATGTAAAATTCTTACCTCTTACCAAGTGGATGATGGTGGGTGTCATGATGCTATACTACTTATATTCCATTAGATATATTATAACAAGCTGAGTAATAGTATTAGTTTGAAAGCCAATATTTACAACAGACCATATATTATACCCTTTGCAACCATTTAAGTTTTGATGAAAACTTTTAGATTATAACATAAAACTGAATGAAGGTATATAGTTTTTCAAAATTCCCTTAGGAGATATTGAACAAAAATGTTGAAGCCCAGTGTCTTTAAGGAAATACTAAGTTTGATTTCATTATTTAAAAGCTAACAAAAAAAATCAACTGTTAGTAGGAAGGCTTCTGCTGTACTGGATTTGTAGCTCCGTGGGTTGCAAACCACTGTCTTTTAGGACACCAATTTCTCAGGAAGTCTAGGGATAAAGAATTCCAGGTACAGAAATGTTGCATTTTTTGGCAGAGTTCATACATGAAGGTAACAAGCAGAGCCGCAGGCTGACACGCCCTGCTTAGCTTTGTGGTCAAGCTACCTTAGGGTTTAAGTCTTCTGCTCTGAAGTCTGTGAATTCTTACTGCCTTGCTCATCAGCTGATCATATGGAACCACTCTCCCAGTGAAATAAAAATCCTACCACTTTCCAGAAGAATCTAAAGCAGGCTGTCTTTTTGACTGCTGAAGATGGCAGTTTTAGACAGGGGTCTAGCTCTCCTCCCTAAAAAGGCCCATTGACCTTTATTGCAAGTGAAATAGCTTATGGGAACAGTAAATGGCTAACCTTACTGTACTATAAAATAGGGCTCCCTGCAGCCTCTCCTGTCTCTCAGTTCTACTGAGAGGCTTATAATAGCATTTCTCATAAAAGCCTCTGTGCCATTTCCCAGGTGCAAACCTTTACAGAAGTACAACTAGAGAGTTTCCAAAATTGCTCGAAGA
Source organism: Hylobates moloch (assembly GCF_009828535.3). Classification (NCBI taxonomy): domain Eukaryota; kingdom Metazoa; phylum Chordata; class Mammalia; order Primates; family Hylobatidae; genus Hylobates; species Hylobates moloch. The sequence goes on along the minus strand of NW_026652310.1, from coordinate 707,849 downwards.
GAAGATTGTCTAAGGATAATGCCAAGTATTTAGCAGGTGTTTCTTGACTGGAATTTGAGATTACTTTATTTTTTGCATTTGCTCTTATGTAACCTATATAAGTGGCAATTGGTGATATGCTGGAAACATAGGAGAGGAAGCTTACATTAAAAGTCCATTGAGGACACCATCTGATTTAGAGATCAAAAAACAAATCCTCTATGAACTAATGTAGTTAAAGCCATGAAAAAGAAACTTTGGTAAGACTCCAAAATATATTTTTTAAACCATCCTATAATGCTTGTTGAGCACCAATCATTTGCAAGGTGAACTGGTTGGTAGATACTGCAGAATCTTTTCTGAAAAGAAAGATGTGAGCCGCTTAAAATTCAAGAATTCTGAGTTTTTTCCTAATCTACACCCAGTCACCTCTTTCATGTATCCTATTTTATCTTCATCACAGAATTAATTACTACCTGACATTTTCTTTTTTATTTATTTACTGGTCTGCCTCCCCACAAGAACATAAGCTCTATGAGTATTATGATTTTGCCTATTTTTTTCCACTGCTGTATCCCTGGGGTTCTGAAAGAGCCCAGCGTGTTGTCGACTGTCAACAAATCTTGTCAAATGACTGAATAAATTCCCACCCTAAGAAGGTGGATAAACTCACAAGGGTTGGAAAATGAAGCCCCAAATATCAATAATATTCATTAACATATTTTTTCAATTTTTTTAAAGTGCTTAAGCATAGTAATAAAGGCCTTGGAGGATTGAGGGATGTTATCTTATAGGATGAATCAAGTTTCCTAGGGGAAGTGATTAGGTTGGACTTTGATTTCCTGAGCTAGTGTGGGTCTGGGGAACAAAGCAAAGGGTAGCCAATACACAGGGAGTATATGTTTGGTTCCATGCCTGTATTTTTATGTGAAACAAAGGGCTGCTAGCAAAGCCTTCATGACAGTCAACAAATTAATAAGCCCCTGTTCAGTATATCTAGGCTGCCTCATGCACTGGTCAGTCCTTCCTCTAAATGGGTGTCCAGATGATTCCTGTTTCTGCTCTTTCAGGCTCCAAAAAACTTTTTGTTGTTGTTTTTGTTTGTTTGTTTGTTTGTTTGCTTTTTGGTCACAGACATGGCATCATCAAATTTAAAGATCGTGTCTTTAAAAAAAAAAAGGCAATCTGTAATTTAAGAGTAACTTTAATAAATCTGGACCCATTGTTATCTCCCCAGGGCACATTTAAAATATGTAAGCTGCATGATGTCAGATTATGCTGTGATTGTCTTACTAGTGCCTTAAGGACAGACTATATGCCAGTGGGTGGGTACATGAGTACCTCTTAGAACGAAATGGATCTTTTCACTATCATTCTGGGAGTTGATCACACCTAGGCAGGGGATAAAAACTAAGGAAGTGGGCCTTACATTTATATCTGGATTATCCTTCTCCTCTCTCTGGGTAGGTGGCCAATATTGTCTAAGCTCCAAAAGGCAGAAATTCTCTTGACATCTGAAGGAGGATGGAGAATGAGGCAGGTAACCAGCTTCACAGGCGACCCTAAGACCAGTCTAGAGTGTGCTATACTACTTCTCCCCAACTCACTGCCAACTTCCAGTAATGTCTTACTAAGTTGGTTCCATGCCTAAGTAATGTCTTATTAAATTGGTTCCTGGCATCAGCTGTCTTATGAGATAAAGGGAAGACTCTGTCTCACATTGGTTGGAGAAACAAAAGGAAGAGGAGCTCCCCTTTCCCTCTCTTTCCCAGTGAGGCTGGGATGGGTTACCTGTAGTGGTCACAGCAGAGCAATGGTATGCTCAGAAGCATCTTGTGAAAGTCACTTGCAGTAGTAGCAGCAGGGTAGAGAGAACAAACCAGACTTGGGAAAGCTCAGGTGAACTCTGAGAGGCCCTGGATCCCTGGAGAAATAGTGGGGGACAGTTAGAAGCAGAATTATTCCTGGCAGTCAGGCCAGGGGGTTTTGAAGCTATCAAGTTTACTCATTAAAAATAGATGTGTTCTGGCCAGGCACGATGGCTCATGCCTGTAATACCACCATTTTGGAAGGCCAAGGCAGGCAGATCACCTGAGGTCAGGAATTCAAGACCAGCCTGCCCAACATAGTGAAACCCCATCTCTACTAAAAGTATAAAATCATCTGGGGCAGGAGAATCACTTGAACCCAGGAGGCAGAGGTTGCAGTGAGCTGAGATCACACCACTGCACTCCAGCCTAGGAGACAGGCGAGACTCTGTCTAAAAAAAAAGAAAAGAAAAGACAAAAAGAAAAGAAAGAAAATAGAAGTGTTCCAGATAAAACTTTCTTTATAATATTGTGGTAGTGGTAAAAAAAATTACCTATTTTTAACAAGGCAGCATGTTGTTTAATGATGAAATACAAAAAGCCTTCCCAATAATGTGAGGAAATGGTGACATTGTTTAACATATTTAACTAATATTGTTTAAGTACTACCCAATTAAATAAGAGGAAATAAATGTATAAAACAATGAAAAGGATGAGCCAAAGTGATGATTATTTGCAGATGATATGATCGCATAGCTAAAAGAGAGTCACATAGAAAATTATTGGAAACAATAAGATAATCCAGTACAAAAGCTGGTTATTAAATGCAATAATCAATAACTTTTCTGTACAAAAACAAGTTAGAAAACATAATGAAAAAGTTCCCATTTAAAATAGCTTCTAGAATAATAAAATACATTAGAATAAAAACAACAATAAACATGCATACTATATGTAACTGAATCTTGATAAAATGAAATGGCATCCCTATGTTTAGATAAAAAGACTAAATATCATAAAGAAGTCAACTTTCCCTAAATTAAATTATTAATTGAATGTAATACCGATAAAAATAAGATTGGTTATTGTTGAAATCACATATGGCAAATAAAGATATTCATTACACAATTACTTTAGCTGCAATAGACTAGAAATAGTCTGAATGTACATCAATAGGACATTGGTTAAATTATGGTATATTCCCAGAAGACAGCCTTGTATTTTGCCATTTAGAAAGTAAAGGAGATCTGCAGGCCTGGATATGGAATAATATCCAAGATATGTTGTTGAATAAAAATATCACAATTTATATCTACACTATATCTATCTATATAAAATAAATGGCATCATAATATATCTATAAATATGTATGTCCATATAAATTAGCATGTTTACTTATTTGTACATAGTTTTCATAATTGTTATCTTTAATGGCTATATGAAGTGGAGTTCTTTCTGTTTCACAAATCTGTCTGTCCCTAGTGCCTATTATAATGTTCAGGAAGTCCTAATGAGAGCAAAGAATGATGCTAAGACTGTAAGTGCTGGTGCCAAAATACCTCAATCCAAATGGGAATTTTTTAAACTCTGTGCCTTAATCTTCTGGCCTATAAAATGGGGATGATGACCATCTTTACCTCATAGGTTTGTCGTGAGAATTGAGACAGATTAAGTGAGATTACAGATTAAGTGGGTTAATCTGCATAAAGCTTTTAGAACAGTGCCTGGTACATGATGGGCAATCAATCAGCATGAGCTATTATTATTGCTGTAGGAAATAATCTTAGAGCCTTTAAGGCATTTCTTGTTATGGCTGTTATAGATAGTAATGCAACGAGTAGCTCTATTAATATAATGTTTTGCCTCTGTTTAATTATTTCATTAGATTAAATTCCTAGAAATTAGATTGCTGGATCAAAGAGTAATCACAATAATTACCTTTTAAAGATATTCCTTTGACCTCTTCCCTTAAAGAAAATTTAATGATATGAAAATTACTCGTTGATATAAAAGAGAGAATAAAGCAAATAAATCATGTATTTATTTGACCACAGCAAAACGGAGAGGAGCTCCCCTTTCCCTCTCTTTCCCAGTGAGGCTGGGATGCGTTAGCCATTTACTAAACAATTATTTAGTAAACACCTATTTTATTCATAAAACTATCTAGACAACATACAAAAACCCAGGGTTCCATTCAGTTGATTACATCCAACAAAGATTTCCCAGTCTACTACATGCTTGTTCCATGCTGGGTGTTAATCAGAGTATGGAGGAATATGGAGTGGCCTTTGTCCTTAAAACTCAAAATTTATGCAAGAAAGTAAGATGTGAAGATAGTATGAGACTCTATAATCAAGCGCCAAATTCCATTTTTAAAAGATCCCAAATCTGTGATTCAGACACTGGATATTAGGCATAGTAAGCTAAGCAAAAAAGAGTAGGTGCTGGCTGGAGCCACCTGGCAGACGTCAAAGCATTTTCAAAGACAATATCCAGTTAGCAGCAAAGAAAGAAGTATGTTACCACACAAGTGATGACCAAATTAGGCTCTACTGTCTTCTTAGAATCTAACATTTTATAATTACTTTTAATCCACCCACAAATCAACAGGACAGCTTTGCATTTGAATATTATCAGTAGAAAATGTTTGCTCTTGCTAAAGCACATCCTCGCCCCTGCCAGCTGGAAGGTAAAAGGAACCCTCAAACTTCAGCTGTGGGCTTTAGCCAAGGGAGTCCAAGAGGTGCGCTCAGGAGTAGACGAGGCTGGTAGAGGGCCTCCATTGAGGACTCTGAGTGGTGTTTATCTGTTTCGGAAGGGCTCTCTATCTGCTGAAAGAGCAAAATCATCTCCACTTCACTGTTTTCAGGATGCAGTGCTAATGTGTCTTACAACAATCCAAATCTCACACCACAAACTTTACCACTCTTCAGTCTTCTCTCTTTTGTCTTGGAGTCAGGAGGAAGGGGGCAAACTGCCCTCCTCTTTGAGGCAAGCAAGATCATTTGTCTCAAGGAAGCCAAACCTGAAATAGAAGCAGAAGCCCTTTCATATAATTGAGGAAGACTTCACAGTTGCCAGAAACCCTTTTTGTAAGAGAATAAGCCCCACATAAAGGTTTTTCTGGCCTTTAAAGATAGCCCACCAAATATCTTTCTTGTGCCTTATCCAGGAATTTTTTTTTTCTGCTGCCCAGGCTGGAGTACAATGGCACAACTTGGCTCATTGAAACCTCTGCCTCTAGGTTCAAGCATTCTCCTGCCTCAGCCTCCCGAGTAGCTGGGAGGCTGCCAACACACCTGGCTAATTTTTGTATTTTTAGTAGAGACTGGGTACTGGGTTTCACCATGTTGGCTAGGCTGGTCTTGAACTCCTGAGCTCAGGTGATCCACCTGCCTCGGTCTCCCAAAGTGCTGGGATTACAGGCGTGAGCCACCACACCTGGCCCCTTACTTAGGAATTATTAAATTGCCTACTATGTGCAGATCATTGTGAATTGTCAGGCTCCAAATTTCCTCAAAAGGCTGAAGCTTGGCAGGCAATGTCAAGAGAAGGAGCTGCTTTGCCCAAACAGGTTCCAAAGCAGTCAAGTGAAATTGTCTTCCTTATATGGTGAAAAGCACCCTGTCCCTTTAAGGCCAAGAGACTTGGCTGCAGACAGTCCCTGGGAAGTTTGCGGGCAGCCCCATCCTGTGTCTGATCCTTGCTGCTGTGCAGGTGAGTTCCCAAACCTTCTCTCCCCAATTTGCCCTCTATAATCGTTCTCATGGCGGGTTAGAAATACTGGTACGAAAGGGCTAGAGAATTTCAGGGTCAGCAGAGATGGTGCTGTTTGGAGAAGTTTGAATTGAAGGAAAAGACAAGGTTACAAGGGAAATGTGCAGTAATGCAGCCAGTGAGGATGCATCTAACTTCCTGTGGGGAGAAGGCAGCAAGGTTACAGAAGGCCCCGAGGCATTTCCAGGGCAGGGCAGGGGAAACAAATTCAGCAAGGGAAAGAGGGACAAATTCTAGATAAGACCGTAGAGGGATAAGTTTAGACTCTTGAGCTATATAACCTGGTGAACCGCAAGTTAAAACCAAACATAGCTGGTAGGAAATACTGCTTCTGCAAGTGCTGAAGGCTTTCCAGGAGCTGGAGCTACAGGACTCACTGCAGAGGAGAAAGTACATGAATGTCTGGAATGTCTATAGGCCTGGAAGGCTGCAGCCTTAACCCTTTATGCAGCCTGGCTTGTTAGCCATCAGGGTTTGGATGCCACAGAGCAGGAGGTGGGGGTGCATGTGTGAAGTACTGCAGTAGGAGACTAAATAAATAAACAAGACTGTGATTGTGGAAATGCATCTCTGGCATCCTCATAGTACCACATGCAGAGAAGAGAGATTTTCTAAGCTCAGATTTTCTGTGTCATCCTTCTTCCAGCAAAGGGCTGGAAAAAATCTCATTTAAGCTAATTACTGCTCCGTCATTTACTAATTCAGCTTCTTGAATTTTTTTCCTCCATGGTCTGGAGCCTGGTACAATATTAATTTGAAATTAACTAATAAAACTTTTTAATAGCTAAAGATTTCCTAGCAGAAGTGTGTTTCTCTCTAAGATTGAGATGTATATACAGCTGGGGTTGGGATTTTATTGAGAGCTTGAAAAGAGATGGGTGTGGTATAGAAGGAGAAACACTTGATGGTCATTTTACATAATATCCAAAGCCGTTTAACTGAGCCTACAGCCAAAAAAGGAGTCTACCCAGGAATTTAAAAAAAGAGACGCTAAATTACAGGGCTTGGGGTCCTCCTTCCTCCTAGTTGAGTCTAGGTCTATTCATCATTCAGAGGCAGTGGTTTCTCTACAGTTGTTATGTGGGGGAGTGAACAAGAAGGCTGGATTAAAATTCCTTACATATTCCATGCCTTTTAAAAATATTCATTCATCTGAGTAGTCACTGAAGAATTCTTATTATTATTAACTAACAAGTGTTCTATCCACTTGTCAGTGCTTTCTAAAGACAGAATGTTCATGAAAAAAGATTTGGTTGTTTGGCCGGGCGCGGTGGCTCACGCTTGTAATCCCAGCACTTTGGGAGGCCGAGGCGGGCGGATCACGAGGTCAGGAGATCGAGACCACGGTGAAACCCCGTCTCTACTAAAAATACAAAAAAAATTAGCCGGGCGTGGTGGCGGGCGCCTGTAGTCCCAGCTACTCAGAGAGGCTGACGCAGGAGAATGGCGTGAACCCGGGAGGCGGAGCTTGCAGTGAGCCAAGACTGCGCCACTGCACTCCAGCCTGGGTGACAGAGCGAGACTCCGTCTCAAAAAAAAAAAAAAAAAAAGATTTTGTTTTATCAAGAGGGATTTGTTAGTATAAGCGTTCCTCTCTTATCCTCCGACTTCTGATGGATGGGCAAAGTGGTGATTATTGGTTACTGAAAAGAAAGATCTGTTCTTGACTCTAAAATCACAAAGGGCTTTACTTTGGACCTTTCTCATTCAGAAACATTGGTGTCCCAAGCAAAAAGTTAACTTCTCCATTCACAGTGTGGAAGAGAGCAGGGTGCATGGGTATAGTTTTGCTTCATTTTGTACCAAGCAAATCCAGAAAGCAGTGTCAAATACATTGCTTTCAAATATAGATGCCACAAGGAAAAACAAAATTCTATCCTTAAAGCTGAAAAATCTCTAAAAGTACCATATTGTTATTATTATTATTGTTTACTTTTTTTTTTTTTTTTGTGAGAGGGAGTCTTGCTCTGTCGCCCAGGCTGGAGTGCAATGGCGCGATCTCGGCTCACTTCAACCTCCGCCTCCCGGATTCAAGCGATTCTCCTGCCTCAGCCTGCTGAGTAGCTGGGATTACAGACACGTGCCACCATGCCCAACTAATTTTTGTATTTTTAGTAGAGACAGAGTTTTACCATGTTGGTCAGGCTGGTCTCGAACTCCTGACCTCATGATCCGCCTGCCTCGGCCTCCCAAAGTGCTGGGATTACAGGCGTGAGCCACAGTGCCCAGCCCATACTGTTATCTTTTATAAGATAAGTCAAGGTATTTCCAATGAAAAAAAAAAAGATGTGTCTTCCCAAACATGTCACTCAATGACTCTCCCTGCCCTCAGTCACATATGGATCTTACAACTTCACACAGGCCACTTAATTTATCTGTGCCTCAGTTTCCGACCTAGAATTAAGCAGATCTGAGTTAAATTTCTAGTTTCTTCATTTATTTCCATAACCATAGGCAAATTACTCAGCCAGTCTAAACTTTAGCTTTCTTATTTGTAAAGAGAATGAATGTTAATTAGGATCGGAAGACCCAGAACTCGGCATAGGCTCCATAAATGCTATTTCTCATTTCTTTTCTTTTTTTTTTTTCTTTTCTATTACCTGGGAAATTACACTGTTCCTTGGCAGAGGAAATAAGTTTTGAAAACGGAAACCAGCTCTGTAGCTCAGCTTTAGAACTACAGTTAGTTCATCCCCTGTGTCCATTCCCTTCAGAGAAGGATGCCCAACTCACTGGGAAACCCATTCCTAATCATCAACCAGTCTCACTGTTTGAAAGCTCTTCTTAAAGCAAACCCACTTCCACTTATTTTGTGTTCAGAGAAGTGAAGAATTGTTGATTGTTTTCTTTTAATATAAAATTACTCCATATTCTTAAAGAACAATAGTAAGTTATCTTAGAATCTCTATAAAGGTGGTCTATTCCAATAATAAGCTTAAAAAGCATTTTTAAAGGAACTTTTTTGGTTCTTATAAGGCACCTCTTACAAGTATTTCAAAAATAACCAATTGCTACTTTTTTTTTTCTTTTTTTTGAGATGGAGTCTTGCTCTGCGGCCCAGGCTGGAGTGCAGTGGCATGATCTCAGCTCACTGCAACCTCTGCCTCCCGGGTTCAAGTGATTCTCCTGCCTCAGACTCCCAAATAGCTGGGATTACAGGCACCCGTCATCATGCCTGGCTAATTTTTGTATTTTTGTAGAGATGGGGATTTTAGCATGTTGGCCAGGCTGGTCTTGAACTCCTGACCTCAGGTGATCTGCCCGCCTCAGCCTCCCAAAGTGCTGGAAATACAGACGTGAGTCACCACACCTGGCCCCAATTGCTACTTTTCTATAAAACGCCTAACCCATTCACACAGCTGTCTTTAAGAACATGATTATCCTTACTCTCAGCATTTTCATTGCTTAGGTCACTTTAAGAGTAGGTTTGCCTTACTTGCAATGAGTCTGTGTATGACCCAAAAAAATTCTGTCACCAGTTTAGAAAAGTGGTGACAAATTTCAGCAGCAGAAATATTCCATTGGAAATACACATCCCAGCATATAGATAAGCTGGGAATCGAGTATGCCATTTTTAACTAAACGAAGAGCAGGTCACACACATAGCCTATCTTCTAGTCATGGATTAACACAGCCCTCTGTCAGGAGACGTGTTGAGAGTCCACACTTGTCCACTTAAAGTAGCTTTGAAACTCTGGGCTAGTTCCTACATGTGTCTGAGCCTCGATCTATGGCCTGCAATAATGAGAATGATAATAATACTTATGCGCGTGGTTCAGGGAAAGCATGAAATGTGCCAGGACAGGTGCTCAGTAATTATGTTGGATCTGAAGGCCTAATAGTCTCTAACAAAGTCTTGTACCTTAATAATAAGGTAATGGCCCCAGATCTTGTCTACACACTTTAGAAAAATCTGCAAGTATGGATATGTTTCTAAGGATGTGTAAATTCAATGTTTAATAAAAATGTAAGTCATGTTTCTAATTAGGTGGAATCAAAAAGAAGTCAATGCTGAGACAACCATAGACCTGCTACAGGGGTTAACTGTGGAAACAGCCTACAGATACAGATGTGGCTTAAAAGCTGCTGGTTCACAAAGAGTTTTGGTTTGGCTGTGTTCCTTAAAAATATTTTTTAACTTTTTACCCCAAGGCAAGTATTTCTGTGTCTGGTACACTGGCAGAAGGAGTTAGAATGGGGGAAAGCATTAAACAGATGGAAATGAGAGATCCTAGTGAAGTTGAATCTCTTGATACATCTTTGACTCCCTTCTTCCCCAACTCCCCAACTATTCTCCTTAAGCTTTTCAGATGGAATTCATTCATGAAACCACCAAGCTGGGGAAGCTTGAAGAAGTCTATGCCAGCTTCTTGCCTTCATTCAAAGCTGCACTTGAAACAATCAGGAACCATGGCTACCTACCCTTCCAAGGGAGAGAGACTGAAGTTCAGTCTATTGCATGCCTGCACCGGGGCTGCACTGGGGACGTTCTCCCCACATCTATCCTTGTAATACAAGCCTATATTCTTTGTTTTTTTTTTTTTTGAGACAGAGTCTCGCTCTGTTGCCCAGGCTGAAGTGCAGTGGCGCAATCTCGGCTCACTGTAAGCTCCGCCTCCCGGGTTCACGCCATTCTCCTGCCTCAGTCTCCCGAGTAGCTGGGACTACAGGCGCCCGCCACCACGCCCAGCTAATTTTTTGTATTTTTAGTAGAGACGGGGTTCACCGTGTTAGCCAGGATGGTCTCGATCTCCTGACCTCATGATCCGCCCGCCTCGGCCTCCCAAAGTGCTGGGATTACAGGCGTGAGCCACCATGCCAGGCCGAAGCCCATATTTTTTTAGTGTGCTCTGGGTCTGTCCTTTGTGTTTATGGCAAATTGATATCTTGTCTATGGGGAATTTCCACTGAAGTGGGGCGTGCGAGGGGCAGCACTTCCTTGTTTAGTAGACATCCTTCTCCTCTGACTTTATCACTTCTATTCTCCACTCCCGCTTGCCCCTCTGATGCAGTGGCTCCCAAACTAGAAAGCATACAACAGAATTACCTGGAAGGTTTGTTAAAACACAGATTGCCAGGCTCTATCCCCAGAGTCTCTGATCTGTAAGTCTCGGCTGGGGCCTGAACATTTGCAATTTCTAACAAGTTTACAGGTGATCTGAGGCTACACTTTGGGAACTGGTCCTCTAGTCCAACAATAAATCTCTCTCTAGTGTTCCCAGTAACTTGCACTTACTCTTGCCTTTCTATATAATACCTCTTCCATTTTTGGAGGTGAAGTATAGCCATCTCACCACAGTTATGTGCTGCTATTATTGAATTCTAATTGTAACAGGCACTGTGCTAAAGACATATATTATTTCAACTACAAATTTGGTATCATTAAACAGAAAGAGGTTAAGTAACCAAGATCTCACAAGTGATAAAGAGAAGATATCAAACTCAGATTTATGTGAAAAGTGTTTACTCTTTCCATGATTCCAGGGCTGGCAAATAGATTTTTAACTTGTCTGTCAACTCCAGTTCATTGGCAGTAGCTGCCTGGAGCACTGCATTGAGGAGTCCCAGGTGGGATGGGTGCTCAGTGGGAGAGAGCTCTAGAACTGCTAAGCTACACTGCACGGGTGCGGGAGTGGAGAGCGGCAATGGGTATGTGTTTTGTTTGCCGTCCCCACATGATGCTTTGCCTTGTTCATTGATCAATTTTATTAGGACCTAGAATCAGTTGAAAGACGTGTATTTAAGTTTGTTCCAGAGGAAACAATAAATTTATTTCCTTGTCTCTTCCTTTCTCTGAAAGGTAAAGTTAAGTTTTTGAGCCTATATTTGAGAAGGTGTAATAAACTATAAAGGGAAATAAAATATTTATGGTTTTTGTATTTGTGTCTAATGCACGTTTTAACGTGATTGACACAATGCATTTTGTAGCTATTTTTCTGGAAAAGTCAATCTTTTAGGAATTTTCAGATCTTCAATATATTTTTTCTTTAAATTACAAAGAAAAATAAAGAAATGCAACTGGTATATAGATAGTAATAACCAACATAAGCATGTTGCTCTAAAGTGGCTGAGACAAAAGAGTTATGTTAATTATAGTCTTTTCATATTATGTCTTTCAATGTGACCTATCTAATGGATTGTCTTATATTGAAATAATCCAATGTGACTTAGTAAGAAGGTAATGACATTTCTAGTTTAGTTCCTCTCTCCATGTTCACATTCACTGTGGGACTTGTTATTTTTAGCGTCTTAGTGCTTTATATGAACAATGAATTAAATAATGTTTTTCTGCTGCATCCTAACATTTATTATAAATGTGATTAAATGACATATAACTTAATGACATCTATTTTATTTGATCAACAAATATTTACAAAAATGTATCCCCAGGCACTGGGGATATAACAACAAACAAAATATCTTGTTCTCATGGAACTTACATTCTAGAGAGGAGAGAGAGAGACAATAAATCAGTAAACAAGGAAATTGTATATAGTGATAAAGCGTGTTCAGTGAGAGAGAGAAACTGTGTGTATTTGTGTGCACAAGTGTGCATGTGTTTTGCTCTTTTATAGGTGGTCAGGGAAGGCCTGACTGAGGAGGTAAGATCGAATATGGAAAAGAAGCCAAACATGGGTTGGTCTGGGAATGGAGCATTCTAGGCAGAGAAAATAGCCAATGCAAAGATCCTGAGGTTAAAAGTCCACAGGAGCCAGATTGAATAGGCTAGTAGGGGTTTCAGCTGGGGGTGCTGCAACCTTTCTATTTCTGCCTAGAGGATGTTTGAAGATGTGCAGGTGGCACTTTGCATATACAATGCTAGAGTTGAGGGCAGGACACTATTGGCTTCTAGTGGACAGGGACCAGGGATGATAAACATCTTGCACTGCTCTTGATAGACTCACACAAGATTTGTCTTGCTCATATTGTCCTCAAAAAAAATGTCTGTATTGAGAAATCGTAAAGAGCCTTTAAAGCCAGGCTAAGAAGTTTGAATTTTATCCTAAGTACAGTGAGAAGCTATTGGAGAGTTGCAAGCTTTAAAAGACAATCTCTCAAAGATCACTTTGGCTATTGAGTGGAGAGCAAATTGTAAGGGACAAAGGTGAAAGAGGAACATTCAATAGGAAGCTTTTTCAGTGTCCACAACAGAGATGATGGTGGCCTAGACAAGAGGAGTATCGGTGAAGGTTTTGAGAAGTGTTTTTCCTTCAAGAAGGAGTCTGCTAAATAACATATAAAATGCTGTTTCCCATGAAACCTGTGTGCTATCTTTTTCTTTTTCCTTGAGAGATTTTTTTTCAGTTTCAGAATCCTCTGGTTTCCTCTACATTCATTTAAGAGAATTTTGTGGCACCAAATTACAGAAGACCTTGCTCTTTCAAATGCAAGTCCTTATCCTCTTGCTCTTTAATCTTGCATATCTATCTGCATTTCAAGTTGTTCATTGCTCAGAAAGGTAATCTATTTGATTTGGGCTTGTAAAAAGAGGCAAAATTACTTGTGCTTCTTGAATAACAATATGTGATTTTTTTTTCTCTGAGGGTCAATATGAATTAGCCTACATATATCATTTTACTAAACTGGTGCCTAATTACATGAACAACTGCGACCAAGTCTACATTTATTCTGTTGAAAGAGTAACATTGAACATCAAAATCTCTTGCAGAGATTCAGGCATTTCAGTACAAATTTTACTTAGGCATTAAAACCTCACAAATAGTTTCCAGGTGCATTGGCTCCTCCCTGACAAAGGCAACTCAGCTTCCAAGACTTCAGAAAATTCTTTCTGTTGTCGTCTTGTCTCTCCTCATAGCCAACTCTTCTTTCTGCACCTCCACAGCAAGTGGCCCCCAGACTGACCTCAGTGTGTCTCTGCAAATGCAGAGATTCACAAAGCAGCAATGTGGAAACTTGTCAGTTCACTTGGAGAACAACTCAATTCTCATTTGAGGGGAGGAGCATCCTGTCCCCAGGCTGAGCTGAAGTGGGTGGCAAGAAAAGAGTGGGGAGGAGCTGGCTGCAGGCCATCCCCACACTGGTGAATGGTTCCACTGAGTGGTAGGTGCCTCTGAAATCAGGATGAGGTCTTCCCCAAAAGGTTGTTGTGTCCTGAGAGGAGAGTCGGGGAGTCACCTCAGGAACACTGAAGAATGGATGCTGGGCAGGTGGAACAACACACCACAGTTTCCAACTAAGCTGAGGAAAGCAGGTGCTTGCCAACCCACAGGCTGTCTGCCAGTTTCTGGATGAAACTGGAGAAGAGAGACATAAAGGAGATAGGGTCAGCCCCCTGCCCCCAAAAAATCCAATGAAATCTTCTTTAATTTAAATCCATCACACAAGCTACATAAGTCAAGATTCCAAGAATTAAAAAAGCAAGTGGTCTTATTTTACTATAAAGAGGAATCTCTGCCTTCATCTCTGGGCCACAGGTATGCCCCTAAGAGAGACAGGCCACTTCATTGTGTAGCCAGAAAAGGAAGGAAACCAGAATTGTATATTCAAATAAATAAATAAATAAATAAATAAAGACCAAATGCTTTGCATTAAGATATCCTATCTTAGCTGTTAATTAGGTATGCACATTTGAACCAGGTCACCTTCTTGGGCTTCAGAAATAAGGAGCTGGATCAAGTTTTTTCAGACCATGACGTGCTCTGAGTGGATTTATAAGTTGACTCAAGCTTTTCAACACTCCCCTAAAAGCCTCTTGCAGACCAAACCAAGTCATCCACCTCACCCAACTCCCCTTTCCCAACACTGTATTTCCTTTTTTCTTGGAATATCCCTCTGCCTCCACTAGCTCTTAAGCTCCCTGAAGAGAGGTATTGGTATCATGGCTTTTTCTTTGAATCTCCAGTGTCTGGAGAGTACCAGACACTCATTAGATGTTCAATAAATGTTTATTGTTGGATGAATGGATAATGTGAATATAAAAATAGAGAAGAATGAGCCCAAGCTAATTCAAAACTCTAGAGCAAGCTTTGCTTAAAACCATATATTCTGCCCATAAGATTCTGGACTTCTTAAAATTAAAAAAAGGAGAGAGAGGAAAGAGGGATTTCAGATATTGTAGCAGTAATTTTCAGACATGACAGTTTCTAATACCCTGTGCTTCCACTGAGATGCACCAGTTTCACGGGATTTTAGAAATACTAGAGTTTTACCTAGCTTTTATGGAATGTCTTATATTTATAAAGAGCTAGTATAAAATTGCTGAGTAGACATTTCTAGATTCCTTACTCTCAAACTGCATGCCTATTTAAGCTCTTCCCAGAAAAAAAGAAAACAACAAATCAAAAAGTTTAAAGCTGCCTTCACCTTTTCTTCATAAGCTTTGATCCTTTAATTTACTTAAAATATGTAACCATCAAGGCCTCATTAGAATTGCTAAAGAACATAGAAAAGGCCATATAGGATCAAACTTCTGGCCTGTCTAGCCAAGTTACCAAAAATGGCAAATTCTTGCTGGTGTGGTGCTGAGAACAAGGGTGGAAACCCGGAGGGCAGCAGAGGTGGCAACCCCAAACAAGGTCTGGTTCCAGGAGTATGGATTTGAGGGGACTGAGATAGGGTGCAGTATCAGAACTTTTGGGTAGTGGCCAAATGTTTGATCA
Organism: Hylobates moloch; assembly: GCF_009828535.3. Classification (NCBI taxonomy): domain Eukaryota; kingdom Metazoa; phylum Chordata; class Mammalia; order Primates; family Hylobatidae; genus Hylobates; species Hylobates moloch. Next base: position 692,665 of record NW_026652310.1, on the reverse strand, counting down.
GTCTTAGACTAATCAGGGAGCACCGTGCATGAGGGATTCCAGCCTCAGAAAAAGAGTCAAAAAGAAAAAGGAGGCCGGGCATGGTGGCTCACACCTTAATCCCAGCTCTTGGAGAGGCTGAGGTGGGCGGATCACTTGAGATCAGGAGTTCAAGACCAGCTTGGCCAACATGGTGAAACCCCGTCTAAAAATACAAAAAATTAGCCAGGTGTGGTGGCGAGCACCTGTAGTCCCAGCTACTCAGGAGGCTGAGGCAGGAGAAGAGCTTGAACCTGGGAGACAGAGGTTGCAGTGAGCCGAGATTGTGCCACTGCACTCCAGCCTGGCAGCAGAGTGAGACTCCGTCTCAAAAAAAAAAAGAAGCGCAGTTGATTGTGCTTCTTCCTGTGCTAGGGCTGAGCAAATGCTGCCACTGGGAGTTATCACAGGACTGGGACAAGAAGACCCTGCCCCCACAAGTGTGGAATCTCCAATGGTATCCCCTGGGGATTTATTCAAAATATTGTCCATGAAGCAAAGAATAACAAATGGCTCTAACTTCATCATCATGATGTGCCATATAAGGCTCGTCCATCCATTCTTCTGAGCTCTGTTTGCAACTCAAGTAGCAAGTGTTAGGAACTCACTTATTTTTATTTTTTCTGCCCACTGTATACAGAAGCAAGTCCTTTGGACTCTTCTTCATGCTGTCCTGGTAGTGAGGGAAGGGACAACCATGAGACCACAGTATAACTATGGGGTTAATGGCAATAATAAACCTTATTCTGATTCATTTTGGATACACTCTTTTTTTTTCTTTTTCTTTTATTTTTTTGAGACAGAGTCTTGCTCCGTCACCCAGGCTAGAGTGCAATGGTCCGATCTCAGCTCACTGAAACCTCCACCTCCCTGGTTCAAGCAATTCTTCTGCCTCAGCCTCCCAAGTAGCTGGGATTACAGGTGCCTGCCACCACTCCTAGCTAATTTTTTTATTTTTTTTTTCTTTGTATTTTTGGTAGAGATGGGGTTTTGCCATGTTGGCCAGCCTGGTCTCGAACTCCTGACCTCAGGTGATCCACCCACCTCGGCCTCCCAAAGTTCTGGGATTACAGGTGTGAGCCATCACACCCAGCCTTGGATACACTCTTTAGAGGACTAGTGAATTCAAATGTATTCCTCCTAAAGCTGACTATCTTCTTTCTAACTGCTATAACTGGAAGAGATGAAGAACAAGCTAGTATTCTCCTGCCTTTAGGCTTCAATCAATCCCTTCTGAGCCTTCATCTCTCCTAGGCTGAATGGATTCTTAATCTTCTCCTAAAGGGTAGTTGCTCTAGTGTGTGTCACTTTAGTTGGTTTTTCTGAATCTGGATTAGAAACAGAACATTGAGACATTAACTATATCCATACACATTAAGAATATCTCTATGTTTTAAAAAATAAAGAGCCTGCCAAAATCCGGAAACAACACCCATGTTCTTGAGTGGGTGAACAGTACAACAAACTGTGGTACATCCATACCATGGAATACTAGTCAGCAACAAAGAGGAATGAGCTATTGATACTTAACAACAACCTGGATGACTCTCCAGAGAATGACAATTAGTGAAGAAAATAATCCCAAAATGTTACATACTGTATGATTCCATTTATATAATATGCTTGAAATGGCAAAATTACAGAGTTAGAGAACAGATTAATGGTTACTTGAGTTTACACATTTTAAAATTGAATTTCCTTTTATTTCCTGCTCATCTACTTAAACTCATTAGTTTGAATCAAGTTGTAAAGAGCTGGAGAACAGATTAGTACTCAGAGAGAGAATGGGGGCAGAAGAGAACTGGTGTGACCATGAATGGCAACATAATGGGTCCTTGCGTGAAGAGAATGTCTTACATCTTGACTGTGTCAATGTCAGTACCCTGGTTGGATACTCTACTGTGGTTTTGCAAGATGTTATCATTGGTAGGAAACTGGGTAAAGGGCACAAGGGATTTTTCTATATATTATTTCTTAAACCTGCATATGAATGCACAGTAATGTCAAAATTAAAAGTTTAATTTAAAAAATAACTAGTTAAATGAACATAGATGAACCCCTAACTCACAGTCTCAAAAGAAGAAGCACCCCCCAAATTTTTAAACAGTATATATACTGTACCATATAGTAAAACTATAAGGAAAAGCAAGGAATTAAGGCAAATTTTAGGATAGTACTAAGAGGGAAGAGGTAGAAAAGGAAATGTCATCAAGGTGAGACACCCAGAAGGCCTCAAAGGTACCAAACAAAATATTCTGACTTAAAGTGGAGAGGTGAGGAATGCAAGCATTCATTTAAACATTATTCTTTAAACTACACCTACATGTTTTTATATTTTGCTTTGTATGTATATTTAAAAATAAAAAGATAAATTTTAACTCTCCATAAAACATAAAGACCCAGTGTCTGAAAGAAACTGATTAAAGAACTTTAAAATGTTGCCAAAATGAGGTCAATAAGACCTTAGGCAAAAATTTTAAATATAACCCATTAGAACCAGTACAGACAGAATCAATCTCTTTCTTTCTCTCTCTCTCTGTCTGCCTTCACAGGTAAAAATTTTGCTGACTAGAAAAAATTCTGTAGGAGTGAGGAGCACTAGAACTTATCTATAAATTACATTTCAGAGGAATACTTTTCCACTGCCTATCTTGCCTGCCAAAGCAGTACTGATTTAGCACATTTTCCTGTCCAAAGTTGAAAGGTTAAAAATGATGCCTACCTCTCTGGAAGCTGGCGTTCTAATAGCTTGGTGTTCAAGGTAGCCATTGGACAGAAGCCTGTTGAATGTCAGAAAGTGTTCAATGGGGCCATGCGCATTGGCTCACGCCTGTTATCCCAGCACTTTGGGAGGCCGAGGCGGGTGGATCACGAGGTCAGGAGATTGAGACCATCCTAGCTAACGTGGTGAAGCCCCACCTCTACTAAAAAGAAAAAAAAAAAAAA
>NW_026652310.1:615395-689601 GCF_009828535.3 Hylobates moloch | reverse complement strand
AGAGCGAGACTCCGTCTCAAAAAAAAAAAAAAAAAAAAAGAAGAAAGTGTTCAATGGGACTGCTGTGCAATCCTGTGCCAGGTGAGCAGCTTGTCCTGCCCTCAGCCTGCCTTTCCCTATGTGTATGTCTATAACAGGCCTGTTCATTATGCTCTGTGCACCAGCTCCATATTTCTTATTTACTTCACTGTTTACATGCCTCAAATAGCTCATTTTTCCTGAGCTCTTGCTTAGCCAAGTTCCCTGCATTTGGTTCCTTTGATCTTTCTGCTAAAATCAATCTCTTCCTCTAATTATCTTCTGTTCCACTTCTGTGAACCTCTTCCAGTTGCCTCCATTTCTCAAAGAGCCAGGTGTTTAATAAAGAATCTGGATAAGAGTCAGGCAGAATCAGGTAAACACCCCTGCCTGCTCTCAGGTAGAGTGTTGCCTCTTCTTTAAGTGGGAGAGATGGTTTACTAAAAATTCCAGAGCCCAGACAGTGTCTTATTATGGCAGATGCGTAGTAATAATCACCAAATGGAGGAAGTAATTGGAATCTCTTTTAAATGTGTTAGGCCATATTCTAACTTGCACTTCATTTGCTTTCCCATTCCACCCTCAGCCCAAGTCTCTTTCTGCTTTCAGGTTTTTCACTGCAGTCTAATAGTTTATTTCATAGCTTATTTCATTGATGCTTTAGTTTACACATTTTAAAATTGAATTTCCTTTAATTCCCTGCTCATATATCTAACCTTATTGGTTTAATTCATGTTGTGGGATTTTCCTAGTGACCTTGTTTAGTAGATCACTATTATTTAGAAATTATTCTATTTTATCCTCTTCTCCAAATGACTCACACTCATGTTAATGTTGTCTTATTTTTTATTTCTCTTTATTAGAGAGTAGATTTTGCCTCTATATTTGTTAATTTTTGGTGTTTGTCTAATTAGTCACAGTGCAAGGTTTATCATATCCTATGATTCTGATACAGGTTAGGGCTGAGGAGAATAAAGACCACTGTCTTAAAATGATATGATATCTGGGACTTGCACTGTGGGGTTAAGAGGAGCAAATAGGTGAAATAAGATTGCCATGGGGTGATAGTCTCTAGAGTGAGGTTATAGGAGCATGGGGTTCATTGTACTATACAATTATGTAAATGCTTGGAATGTTTCCATAATGAAAAATTATTTTTTAAAAAGCAAAAAAATATAGAATTATAGATATAAAATTGGCCCTATGAATTCTTCCCTTAGGATTTACAGAAGGGGAATTCCTCCATCCTTCTCTACCTCATCCTATCACTGTCTGGTCATTTATCGGTGGTCCAGCCATTTCTTTACATTCATTGAGAAGTTTAGCACTTGCTTCTTCTCTTCTTTTCTTTTAAAACTCTAGTTCTCACGTGGGAGATTACATTGTCCTGATGTGTGGCTTACCGAGTGCTTTACATCCACAACACTAATGATCTGCATGCTCACTCCCTTCCAGTTACCACTACTCCTTGATTAGACTCTAAATCATTTTATAAATGGTGCAGATCTATACTGCTGACTGTCTGGCACTCTGGCTAAGGCCTTTAGGTTATGTTTTGATATAAAATTTAGTTTTTTTCAACGTCAGTCAACACACAAAACACATATAATCCAGCCATTTCTGTCTTAAAATCCTTCAGATGTCTTTATCAATTTCAGGTTGAAAGTAAAGGTTAATGTCCTTCACATCCACTCTTGCTTTTCCTACCATTTCCAACCTCTTTCCCTATATCCTGCAATATTCACTCTCCAGCTATTCTATACCAAACCGCCTTCACTTCCGGGAGATGGACCATGGTTTCTTATATCTCCAAGCATTTGACCATACTGTTCCCCAAAATTGGAATATCCTTCTGTCTTTCAGCCGTTGGGGAACTTCAGCAACTTTTGTTTAAACCTCAAGACCCAATCCAAGTACGATTCCTTTGGGAAGTCTTCTTTGGGCTGTTCACATTGAGTTAAACACCTCTCCAGTACCTTTTCCATAGCACTCTTTTTCTATGCCCACCCTAATACTTTGAAACCCAACTGTTAACCATGAGTATTCTTTGTTTCCTTTATGGGCCATGAACTCTTCCACCTCTTTCAGCTCTCTCTCCCCAGATATCCAACCCAGTACCTGGCACATAGTAGATATTTGAATGAAACAGTTAACTGCATGAACAGAGAAATGGATAAATGAATGCTATGTCATCTCCTTAAGGTAGCACCTCCCTACGAAGGGCCTTCTCTAGAAGTCTGGGCCAACAGTCTTGGACCTGGGAAGCTCCTCCAGTCTTTGCCTCTTAACTCCTCTCCTTAACCCACCTGATGCATCTGGCTCCAGCTACATAACCCAATCTTCCTTGTCTCTGTGAGTCCTTCCTATTTAATGCTTTATCTAGACAAATGTTTCCCAGCGTGTGGGAGAGGGTAATTTTTAAGTGATACTCAGCTGAATGTCTTTTGGCAGACTTGTATTTACATTCATTTATATTTGGGGGAAAACTTAGCACATAAGACCTGTGATTTCATGCAGACTGTTGTTTAGGATGAGACAAATATAGGTAGGGCCAAGGTAATCAACCTTACCCTAACTTCATAAAGCAGGGATGAGGTACCCAAGTATATTCACAGATGTTCTAAGCCCTGTTAGTGATCCTGGCTGTCTATGCTTTTCTTGGGCATGACCAGGGGTTCAGTACTCATGGGCATGAGAAGCATAGACAGCCAGGACCACTAACAGGGCGAGACTCCCATACACTGAATTCCACAGGCATCTGTGTGTTTTATTCAGTGATATGTTGAAATGTCACTTCCTCAAGTTGCAGAGTACATACGTGTATACTTAATTATAACACATAAAGTAGTCAAATATCTTTTGAGCTTTCCAACCACATCCCCATGCAAGTTCAGATTTTTATGTAGGTTAATACAAAAATGGACAGATTTGTCCCATTAAAGTGGATCTTCAACTTTGTCTGAAGCTATCAAGTAGAATATCCAACGATTTTGATCAAAAAGTTTCATCCTTCTAATAAGAAACATCTTCAGCCATAAATTTTATGTCCATTTTATTTATTCAATTTTTTGTTTACTATTTTTACCTTTTGTTTGTAAAAGTTTAATAACATCATTTTTATAGTTTGTCTCATCAAATCTAATATGCCATTTATGTGTAAAGCACATTATTTTATATGCCACTAAGAACAAGAGAAATGTTGTCAATTATAATTGCTAGATGCCATTGATTGTAAGTTACACCCCTATTTCAGAGATATCAAAATTATTTTTTAAAGTATGTCTCAAAACTGATGAAACGCAGTATATGTGTTTACTGTGTAATGTAATTCTTCTATGTTAGCAAGTGATACTTATATTTCATTGATAGTACTAATGTAAAGTTTCCCTTTTGAATAAATTTAATTTAAAAATGAGTTGATTCAAAGAAAAGAATTATATAAGAAGAAGTAGAGATGGAGTATAATATGGCAAAATTATGGAGGTGGTACCAACATGATAGTGACTTGGCCTAACTGCCTAGGCCCAGATATTACCCTTTGGCCCCACGTGCCAGCTCATGCCAACTCCTGCCACCCTCCTTCACTGTGCCCAGCTCCTACCTGGGCTACCAAGCATGGGAGCAAGGTTTGGGCAGTTATACCAATGCTCAGGATGAAGAATGTGGCTGTAACTCACCAAAGTCATTTTATGAGAGTCAAAAGGAATTCCTAGGTAATAGACTCATTTCAAGTATTGGAATAATCTGGACTTGCCTCTATTTAAATAACAAGATACTCAGAGGTTTCTGTTTTGACCCTGTTCTCCAAGAAGTAAAGAAGGGAAAAAGCATTTTAGTCTCTGTTGCTGGATAATCTAGTTACTAAAAATGGGTAACCAAATACTAAACAGTTCAGTGATTATGAAACCAAAGAATGGTCTACTTTATTTTTTACAATAGAGTTACCATTGAAAATGATTAAGAATAACTTGAAACAAAATGTGTTTCACTGGGAAAGTACAAGAAGCAGCTGGGTACGGTGTCTCTCACCTATAATCCTAGCACTTTGGGAGGCTGAGGTGGACAGATTGCTTGAACTTAGGAGTTCAAGACCAGCCTAAGCAACATGATAAAACCCCATCTCCATATAAAAAATACAAAAATTAGCCAGGCGTGGTGTGCACTACTGTAGTCTCAATTACTAGGGAAGAGGAAATGTATGCAACTGTAGTCCCAGCTACTGGTGGGGTAGCGGGGAGTGCGGGGGGACAAGGGCAGCTGAGGTGGGAGGATCACCTGAGCCCGAGAAGGTCAAGGCTGCAGTGAGCTGAGCTTGTGCCACTGCACTCAGCCTGGGCAACAGAGTGAGCAAAGTGAGACCCCCATCTCGAAAAAGAATTGAAAAAAAAAAAAAAGAAGAAGCAACAGCAGCTAATTTCCTACTTCCAAAATTAGAAAAGTGAAGAGAGAACCATTTTAGAAGGAGATGGAGAAAGCTGTGAAGTTTCCATTGGGAAAACACCATCTCCTTGGCCATTGCTGTGGATTTGTGTTCATCATGCTCCCAGCTCCCATCTTTCACTAGGTCGCGCTTTAGATTGCTGGGCATTGTGTGCAACATTCCTGGAGAGCCATGCAGAACCCCTTGATTTACTCGGTGCTTATTCTTGAAGGTTATTGTGAATCATTAACCAGAGTGCAATAGAGCAGAAGGTCACAAGTCACAGAGGCTACGCAGCTTGCACATAGCCTGTTTTTGCAAACTTAATTTTGAAGGTTTTAATGTAGGTGTAATTGAAAAGATAAATTGAACATATATGCATATTCTAATAAAGGTATTCTTTGGAGTCAGCAAATATTCACATCCTATTAAGCATCAATGAATGTATTACAGTATAATAAAGTGGAAAGGTCTTAGAAGATTATTTGTAGGCTATTAGTTATTAGCGTAATTTTAAAACATAATCAGTAACAATTAGCAAAATTGATAATACTGGATATACAGTGGTTTCCACTCACTAGTACTAGTAATACCAGCAATAATTCTATATAGTAATATCAGTTGAAAACTAAACCTCTTCTAAGTTCTTTGTTTATCCTTATGGGAGTTCTTGTTTATCAGATCATTGGGGCATCACTTCACTGAAACTATTTCCTTATATTCATAAGAAGTATTGACATCATATGCTAAATTTAGAAGTTTATTCATAGAGTAGAATAAAGTTATAAGATTACTTCAATACCCTTTGTCCAAGCAGATGCACTGGTCAAAAAGCCAAATATATATATGTGTATATATATATATGTGGATATATATATAATTTATATCTTTACTTTTCAATTTGAATTTTTGTGGGTACATAGTAGGTGTATAGCCAAATATATTTAGAAGGTGGAATCATTAGGACTTGGTGTCTTACATCAGGTCCCCTACAAGCAGAGCCTGAGATAGGGATTTGGGTGCTGATGCTTTATTGAGCGACAAACTTGTGAGAAAGTGAGAGAAGCAGGATAGACAGGGAGAAAATACCAGGTAGGATGTGGAATCAGATAGTCTATCCTTGGCCTGATGAAAGTAGAGGAAGAAATTTCACCATAAAGGACACCTGTGCGTCCTTCACAGCTAAACACTCACAGCAGCTGGGGATAGGGTCGGGTGTATACAGCAGCCAGGAACAGGGATCTGCTTGGAACACTACCAGCATTAACCACATTTGGTGATGGGGCAGTGGGTGGAGGGAGACAAGGATGGCTCCCAAATTTATGGTATGAACAACTGAATAGCTTCTTGTATATAACAGCAACACTCCCCTCATAATACCAAAAACCTAAGATTTTAGAAGAAATATTAAAAGACTCATTTTCAAAAAAAAAAAAATTCCCCTTAGCTTTTACTTTTCTAGGTTAAAAATAACGATTCTTTGACATAATTGCATGGGATCAATTTCCCATTAAAAACACATAAACTTTTTTTTAAGTATTGCTCTTTTAGACTTTTTCCGTTTAGTCTGCTTTCTGTTGAAAATAGATACAAACTGGTTCTAGTACTCTAATGATCGAAGATTCACCTACAATTCCAATATTATGTGAGCTTTTTATTTAAAAAGTACGTATGCATTGTTGTGCATTCATCCTTTAGTCCAGGGGTCAGCATACTGTGGCCAGTGGGCCAAATCCATCCTGTCATTTACTCTTTATGGCCTGAGAGCTACAAGTTTTTACATTTTTAAAAGGTTGCTTTAAAAAAACAAAAAAAGAATATGCAACAGAGACCATATGACTCACAAAGCCAAAAATGTTTACTATCTAATCCTTTACAGAAAAAGTTTGCCAACCCGTCCTTCAGTCTGTTATGACCCCATAGTGTGCTGATGCAGTCTATATTTGGAAAGAAAATCTGATACTCAAAAACTTCACATCAGTGGATGATTTATGGAACTATAAAATTATTGTTTTATAAAGGGATTCATCACAGAATTTATAGAAATTAATTCCAGTTCTTCTGAACAATTATTTCTGTTTTTTTTTTTTTTGAGACGGAGTCTCACCCTGTCATGCAGGCTGGAGTGCAGTGGCAGGATCTCGGCTCACTGCAAGCTCCGCCTCCCAGGTTCACACCATTCTCCTGCCTCAGCCTCCAGAGTAGCTGGGACTACAGGTGCCCGCCACCATGCCCAGCTAATTTTTTTAGTAGAGATGGGGTTTCACAGTGTTAGCCAGGATGGTCTCGATCTCCTGACCTCATGATCTGCCTGCCTTGGCCTCCCAAAAGTGCTGGGATTACACGTGTGAGACACCTTGCCCAGCCTCAAATCTCATGTTGAATTGTAATCCACAATGTTGGAGGTGAGCCCTAGTGGGAGGTGATTGAATCATAGGGGTGGATACTTCATAGATACTTCATGCGTGGTTTAGCATCATCCCCTCAGGGCTATTCTCGTGACGGTGAGTGAGCTGTCACAAGATCTGGTTATTCAAAAGTGTGTAGCACCCTCCCCCACCCACCCACAACCCAGGCCCAGCTCTATTTCTTCCTCCTGCTTTGGCCATGTAAAATGTGCCTGTTTTCCCTTCACCTTCTGTCACGATTGTAAGTTTCCTGAGGCCTCCCCTTCTGTACAACCTACAGAACTGTGAGCCAAATAAACCTCTTTTCTTTATAGCGGTGCAAGACCGGACTAAAACACCACCAATCTTGTGATTATTGCAAAGAAACTAAAAAATACAAATAGATACAAAGGTAAGAAATCATTTGCAATCTTACCATCCATAGTTAACTTCTGTTAACATTCCACTACATTTTTTTTCTAGGCATATCACCATTTAATTTTTTTAATGTGATCATGTTGTATGTATAATATTATACCCTCTTTTATTCACTGTATTAGTCTGTTCTTGTATTGCTATAAAGAAATACCTGAGACTGGGTAATTTATAAGAAAAGAGGCTTAATTGGCTCACGGTTCTGCAGGCTGTACAGGAAGCATGATAGCATCTGCTTCTGGGGAGGCTTCAGGGAGCTTTTACTTATGACAGAAGGTAAAGTGGGAGTGAGGTGTCTTGCATGGTGGAAGCAGGAGCAAGAAAGAGCAGGGTGGGGGGAAGTGCTGCACACTTTTAAACAACCAGCTCTCTCGAGAACTCACTATTACAAGAAGAGCACCAAGGGGATGGTGCTAATCCATTCCTGAGATATCTACCCCCATGATCCAACCACCTCTCAGCAGGCCTCACCTCCAAAGCTGGAGACTATAATTCAACATGAGATTTGGTAGGGATGCAGATCCAAACCATATCATTTCACTTAATGTTATAATTTTCAAAAGCATCTTATTTGACTGCATTTATTCCCCAGACTTAATGTGTCACAATGTATGTAAACATCTATTTTTTGATTTTGAGGTTGAAGCTAATTTTTCACTACTGTAAATGCCACAATGAGCTTCTTCGTGCGTAAATCTAGATCCTCATTTCTGTGTCCCTAAGCTAGATTATTAGAAGAGTAACTATTGGCCCTTCCCCACTTCTGCTCCCCGTCTTCCTTACAAACTCATGCTTCTTCTCCTAGTTCTATAAGTGCTAGAGTCCGTTAGGACTAGAAACTTGGCCTTCTTTTCTCACTCCATATTTGTCTCAAGATCATGTCACCCAAAACCAAGCTTTGAAATACCATCCATATGCTATGATTCCCATCTTTATATCTTCAGCCCCAGATCTCTCTGCTAAGCTCCAAACTTACATAGCTAAATATCTACTTGTCATCTCCACTTGTATGTCTTATAACATCTTAGATATAGAATGTCCAAAAAGGATTCACTATCTTCCCTGTTTTTTCTCCCCTACCAAAACCTCCTCCTCCTACTGCCCATTTCAGTAAAGTGACACCATCTTTCCACCAAGTTGCTTATGATACAAAATTGGAACCCATCAGTGACATTTCTCTCCCTCACCACCCCCATCTATTTAGTCACTAGATCCTGTTGATTCTACTTCCTAAATATCTTTAGTATTTCTATTTCTCTCTGTCTTCCCAATCTTCATTGAATCCACCATCATCTCCTTCCTGGACTGCTGTAGGTATTTCCTAATTAGTCTCTGCACCCAGCCTTGTCCTGACCTATTCATTTCTCAGTTCTCCACCATGCAGAGAGTTTCAAAAATACCAATCTGCTTTCACAATCCTTGAGTGGCTGTTAGGATACAGATCTTAGCTGCAACCCCTCCTCACTCTCCACCATCAGCTTACCACTTGTTTCTTACTCCAGCTTAGTGATTCCTTCCTGTTACTCCTATGTGTTAAGCTTCTTCCATCCTCAAAACCTTTATTCTAGCCTTTTTTCAAGACTTTATTCACCTTTCCCTCCCTCTTCAGCTGCTCAACCCATTTCCTGATACCTCCCCCAATGCATGCACTAACCACATGCTCTCTTAGCATCATTTGAGTCTACTTTTTGGGTACTTATTGCAAACTGTAATTTAAATTGTTGTGTATTTTTTCCCTGGAATGTCTGTTCCTCCACTAGACTGAAGTCCCACTTGGAGAAAATAGCACTTGTCTCTCTTACCACTTTATCCCTCAATGCCTGACACGTAGTAGGTGTTTGATAAGTATGTGTTGAATTAATAACAGGTTATGGGATATAAACTTCATAAAGACGTTTAAAACATGTTATCAAATATCATTCCAGAAAGTTTGTATTAGTCAATTTATAAACCTATCAGCAGTATATGAGAGTTCCTTTGATCACACCTATCCTGACGCCCGGTATTAGAGTTTTAAATAATTTTTAAATACTCTGGTAGGCAAAATGTTACCTCATTGTTATTGAAATTTTTCTTGATTATTAGTGAATTTCAACATTTTTCACATATTGATAGCCTTTCCTATATTGTCTATGATTTTAAAATTCATGACATACTGCTTTTATTGAACTATTCTGTTGGGGTATTTTGGAAATTTATTTAATTATCTTTATACTTACAAAACAATGCCAAATCTACTTAGCTTCATCTGAAGGCTTGCACAAATTTGAATAAATGTACTTGCTCATAAAAGTTTGTGTTTAGTCACTGCTGATTCCCCCTTACTTTGGATGGCTGTACAACTTCTCATGTAAACTAGGACACTTTTGAGAGTGAAAGAGGGTGCCATTAATAATTATGCCAGGACAACAAATATAAAGCAAGACCATCCTGCCCAAGGCAAGATGTACAGTCTCCCTGACTCTTTCATGTTCACATAGACTCGGAACTCTGGAAATCTGGAGCTAAGAGCTGAGGTCCTAGTGGTGATCTAGGGATGAATTGAGGATGAAACCTGCTTTTTATTCCGATGTTTAATTTGGATGCTGTATTAGTCCGTTTTCACACTGCTGACAAAGACATACCAGAGATGGGCAATTTACAAAAGAAAGAGGCTGGCCGGGCACGGTGGCTCACGCCTGTAATCCCAGCACTTTGGGAAGCCAAGGTGGGCGGATCACAAGGTCAGGAGATCGAGACCATCCTGGCTAACACGGTGAAACCCCATCTCTACTAAAAATACAAAAAAGTAGCCAGGCGTGGCAGCAGGCGCCTGTAGTCCCAGCTACTCGGGAGGCTGAGGCAGGAGAATCGCAAGAACCTGGGAGGCGGAGCTTGCAGTAAGCCGACATCACACCACTGGACTCCAGCCTGGGCAACAGAGTGAGACTCCCTCTCAAAAAAAAAAAGGAAGTTTATTGGACTTACAGTTCCACATGGCTGGGGATACCTCGCAATCATGGCAGAAGGGAAGGAGGAGCAAGTCACATCTTATGGGGATGGCAGCAGGCAAAAAGAGAGCTTGTGCAGAGAACTCCTGTTTTTGAAACCATCAGATCTTGTGAGAACCATTCACTATCATGAGAACAGTAAGGGAAAGACCTGCCCCCACAATTCAATCACCTCCCACTGGGTCCCTCCCATAACACCTGAGACTTATGGGAGCTACAAGATGAGACTTGGGTGGGGACACAGAGCTAAACCATACCAGATACCTTTGCGCTGTGTGGTTTAGTGACTTAATGACTCAGACCTGGAACTCCCTGTCACCCCTGGTGCCCCCTTCACTCATTTACCTCACCTGCCTGGCCCCTGGAGGCACCTAAGTTACAGCTGATGAAATTCTGGCAGTTTCTAAGGCTCAGACAATTTCATACAACTCTGCTTTCATTAGGAAGCCAGTGGCCCAGAGAGCTAGCTGCAGGGATGGTCTTGCCCATAAACACAGAGCTAGTCAGAGGCAGAGCCAAGTATCCTGAAGAGTTGTCTCCTGTCCCACCAAGCTACCACCATGCCTGCTGCTGTGTAGCACTGACAATGCCAGTAGCTATTTTCTGATGTTAAAAGGTTTCCAGAATTATGTCAAGACATGACCAACACAGAGTTTTAACTTCCTAGAGTATCTTGTGAAAATGTTCCTCTTTGATAAGCTAAACATTTTAAAGTAGAAGGCATGCAGTTTTGGAGACATTTCATCTTATATTAGAGTCATGTATACATGGGCTTCCATGCCTATGACTTACAATGCTTCCCTGACCTTTGCAGTTGTCTACAAACTTCCCCAGCTTTTTCTAAATGCCCTTTTGTTCAATTTATTCTCTTCAATGAAGCTGAAAAAGTAAGTTCAGAGTTACTTACAGACTTACATTTTTTTTTTCCAAGACAGAGTCTTGCTCTGTCGCCCAGGCTGGAGTGCAGTGGCGCAATCTCAGCTCACTGCAAACTCCACCTCCCGGGTTCAAGTGATTCTCCTGCCTCAGCCTCCCAAGTAGCTGGGATTATAGGTGCCCACCACCATGCCTGGCTAATTTTTGTATTTTTAGTAGAGGCAGTGTTTCACTATGTTGGCCAGGCTGGTCTCGAACTCCTGACCTCGTGATCCACCCGCCTCGGCCTCCCATAGTGCTGGGATTACAGGTGTGAGCCACCGCGCCTGGCCCAGACTTGCATTTTTAAGAATTGCTAGGAACTTAAGGAAAGTAGAACAGAAAACTTCTGGAAAAAGAAAAAACAAGAATTTAGTTGAATTTTTGTCATTGCTATCTAATCTGAGGAATGACTTTATTTAAAAAAGAACAGCAGGCTGCCTCTTCCAATCTTGTCAAGAGAGCACATTTCCTACCAATGGAATTCTTGCAGAGATTCTGTGTACTGTTGTGCAGATTGTGCACTGCACAACTCCAGAGGGCACCATTCACATTGCCATCTATGTGAATGGTGCCAAATGGTCCCTCCTGGCAGAGACCTGTTGTATAGTTCACAATCCTGGCAATATACAGGGCACAATCTGTGCAGACACATGCTGAGGTCCTGCCTGACACCCTCTGCGTGACTTTTCTCTGATAAAGACACCATCCCTCTGCTGCAGCTAGGATTGCTTCATTTGCCAATGTCTACGGATCGTTCAGGATAATCTTCATTTCAAACATACATTCACCTACTTTCTGTAAGCACTGTAGTGTTTGTCAAGCCAGGTGTCTTGGTTTCAAGTCTGGAAAACAGGTTGTTGGATATATCTTTTAAGTGCCATTTTGCCTATATTTTGCCATTTCATTTCTTTAATTGAGGAAAATGTAGAAAACAAATATAATCGCATGGTTTGCTAGAAAATAAAAACATTTAGTATGTTAATTTTTTTAAAGGAAATATTTTCATTAAAATATAGCTCTGTAAGTGAAAGCGAGAAGAAAATAATTTTAGGTGTACATAGAATCCATCTCCAAAGTATCTACACGTATAGACTAGTAAGTTAAGATTAACCCATTGGCTCTACAGAAATAAAAGAGAGCTACCATGCACCCAAGAAGGCCAACCTGTCTAATAGAGATAGAGCTTGATTTTTAATTAGTGGAGGAACCAACTTTATATCACCCAACAAGGAAGGTGATGAAAAGATTCGGAGACATTTTTATACTATATTTCTCATTGTTTCTAGAATGAAATCCATAGTCTTCAAGCTGGAAGTAGCTTTTTCGTTCACTCATTATTTATTCATTTAATTAATTGTTACTATTTGCCAAACACTGTGATCACGTGTCTGGGCTCCTTCATGAGGAATCTGTGGTCGTAAAGTTGGTTAGAGATAGGGCCAGAAACAAACCCCAGATGTTCTGTATCCAGGACACTTTACCCCACAGGGCTGTTAAATATCTCCATGTAGTTATATTCAGGTGATGAAATAGGAGAACATCTGTGTATTGCATGTGACCTGCATGTAATTCATGTAATAAAGATGAAATACAAACCCTTTGCCAGCCATTTCTTTATTACTCTAAATGCCACAACTTAAGGTTCAGCATCAGGGGTAGTAATATAAGAATTAGTTTGGAAATTCTGCAAATAAATATTTTCCTGTCTATTCATACTCTTTGATTCAAATATTTCAACCATGTCCTTTCTCAAATGTTGCCTTTACAGATTAAAATCCTATAAATAGCACTGACCCCTGAGGAACACAATCTTCTTACCCCTATCTTTGAGTATTAATCTAGACAGTTTCCTATTGATGACAAAATAAATACCCCAATCTAATGGTGGCTTTCTTTTTAAAGGATTTGTTTTTTGGGGGCTGGGGGGATATACAGCACATAGTTCATAACAATATGAGATTGCATTTTTGGAAGTATCTATACTCTTCCTTTATACAGTTAAATCTCCCTACTTGCTAAATATTGCTAGACTTGGTGGTTAAGGAGGTTGAGCACGTGTGAGCAAAGGGGAACAGCTGTTCTTGCCAGATGCCTTCTTCACTGCACAGACATAAATACTGCCCAAGGAGCCTCTGCAGGGCAGACTGAGATCTATTTGAAGTAGCTGCAAGGAGACCCTTTCTGACATTTTTGCTGGGTAAATTCATTCATATGCACCTTGACCAAAGGATACTGAGCTGAGTGACTAGGACAAGAATTCTGAATGCAAACTACTCAGGTTCAAATCCTGGCTCTGCCATCTACCTTACCAGCTTTTTGACACTCAGCAAGTTACTTAACCTCAGTCTTCAGCCTGTTCATCTGTAAGTGGGGGTAATAGTAGTTTCTTCATAGGATCTTCGAGGATTATATGAATTAGATATTATCATTAATAATTCCAGCAACACATACCTATTAAGCTCCTATTCCATTCCAATTACCGTGAATGAGGGAAATTGTCCCCCACTTCATGGAATTTAGAGTATTTTTTTCACACTAGAAGCCCTGACCCATCTAAGGATTGGGAAGTCAATGCAGTAAGGTGTGACCAGATTTAGTTTTACATGAATTCGCATATGATTTTACAAAATAAGAGTTTTATGAAACTTTCTTTCCCTTGCATATATTTTTATATGAATGTTTGGCCTATGTCTTGATATAAAAGTATTTCTTGTGAGTCTAGTAGAGAAGATGAGCAATTAAACAGCAACCTCAATACAGTGCATAAGATAAATGCAGTGAGTGTCATGGGCACATGCCAATGTCACCTGACCCAGTAAGGGCAGGTACAGAGAATCAGGCAAGCCTTCCCTGAGGAAGTAGCATTTAAGCTGAGACTTGAAGGATGAGTAAAAATTTACCAAAAGAAGTGGGGTGGAGGAGGAGAAATAGTTCGTTTAAGAGCAGTGAGCAGACCTGGGTGGGTAGGGGAGTAGTTAATGAAGCAAGGGAGAAACTTGTTCAGATTTGCATTTTAGTAAGGCCACTCTGGCTGCATGAAGAGAATAGGCAGGTATCAGTCGGGAAACTATTTAGTAATTTCAGGACACAGCGGCCTAGACTGGGGTGGGGGCAATGTGTATTTGAGAGGGACCTTGTACTTATGTAGAATTGACAGGACTTGTTGATTGATGGGGAAAGGTGCTGGAGCCAGAGCACGAAGGTGCTTATCCCACACCTCTGCTGTCTAATTTACATAGGTTTCAAGAGACAAATCTAAGTCTGAAAGCTCCAAGCTCCTAACTTGAAAAAATGTTCCTGTAAACAGGAAGACAGAATCTTTCAATCACTTTGCAAATCATCTCCCTATCTTGCTGGACATATCTGCAGGCTGTTGCTGGGCCTAGGATTTGGCAGGGCTTCCTGTTCCAAAGTGGGAGGGTTCCTGGCAGGAGATGGAAGGCTGGAAACAGAAAGGAAACTGGGCTAGTCAGGCACCTTGCATGAAGAGAAAAGAAGGGAAACCTGGTACTTTCCCATCTGATCCAGAAATTATCTGGTCGGAAAATAATTTAAAAGTACAGGTAATTCAAAGATGTTTATATTTGGCTTTGAAATGCCATGCATTTTTGGCACTAGACTTACTTTGCCAAACATTTTTCTTAGGCCTTATTTTGCATTCCCTGAACATGGACCATCTGGGCAACAGGGGGATGAGCCCAGAGCTCAGAGGGAGTCTGGGTGGGTGGCCGAGGAGGTCCTAATGTTCAAAACTTGGAATGAAACCACAACTCTCTCTCATCACCCCAGGTGATCAGTACTTATCTGTCCACCTGTGTCCTGCCACAGAGCAGGGAGCTTTTTGTGATCTAAGCCATGCCAGGTCATATGGTGAACTGGAAAACAGCTATCTAATTCCCAGCACACCAAATGTTTCCTACTTACATCTTCCTACTCACAGGGCCACCTCCACCCCGCTGGAGTGGCAGGCAGGGCTCCACAGCAATCTCAAAGTCAAACCATATTTGGAGCACAAGACAGGCTGTTTACAGATGTTACCATAAAAGACAATTTAAATAATCATCAGTACCGTTTTACAAAAGAGCTGGCCAGACCAGAAGGCCCCTTTTCCAGTTATTCCTAAGATTGCTGCTTCCAGAGGAGTTGAAAGGTTAGATTTTCTTCCCTGGCTCAGGTCTACCTAGGACAGGAGAGTCGTGCCTCACAGAAATCACTTCAAAAACGATCTCAGCACCACATCCCACTAGGGCTTAGAAGAATCCTCAGGGTGGCAGCCACTCCCTACTTAGGAATCCCATGCATTCCCCTGTTCTTCCATCTGGACTGTGCCACGCCAGGGAATTCATTTGGTCCAGGCTAGAATTCATTGGGAATAATTAGCAATAGGCCCAAATCTGGAAGTTCAGAAAAATTGGTTCTCTCCGATTTGTTATAAAATTAAGTAGTATTTTTCACAATCACCACAGAGAAAAGGGCCTTTCTTAGTTTCCCAGTTCTTACAGGTCAGAATGGTTGGTTCACAGGAAATCCTTAGTAGGCGCTCTGTGATGCATCTATGTTTTTCCAAGTGTTGGTATTTTTCATTTAATAGAACCTTCTTCCAAAGGAGATTAGCTGCCAGACTCAGGCAGCCCGTACGTTTTTGAAAACGCCAGCATAGGTTTGACTCAGGTACCTGAAATATGTAAGGAAGCAAAGGCAGCGGATGTGCCAGGGGCACCCTCTTCCCCTCCTTCAAAGTCCCCTTGATTGGAGGTGGCGGAAAGAGTCTCTGGTGGCTCGTCCAACCCTTTAGAACATTCGCCCCCACCCGCTTCCCCTGTCTCCTCGCTAGACAGGAGTCCTTTCTCGCACTTACCCTCCATTCCCCATACACACACCTTGCTGAGGTCATCCTCAGCGTTCAGCCCGGAGAGGAAAGGAAACGTGAGCTAAAGCAACAGGTTCCACCCACAGCCTGAACTTGGAAGGGGATGCGGCGGCGGCAGGGCGGCTGGAGCTGCGCGGTGGAGGGAGAGGAAGCGGCGAGGAGGAAGGTGGAAGGGAAATGATGGTGCATGACCACCGAGCATACGTCACTCGGGCTCCCACATGGGCTTGTGTATGTGCGTGTGTGAGGGGAGGAAGGTCCTTCACAGGGTCACTCGGACACTTCCGCGTGGAATAGGAGGCGCCAGGCTCGTGCTTTGGGGTGCCGGGTGGCTTCGGCGGGGTAACGAGTCACGCAGAGACTGCTTGAGGCACGCCAAGAAAATACGGGCGTCGGCGTCAAAATACACCACTCTCCCCAGCGCGCCGCCCTTGCTAACTGGCTGGACCTGCGTCCCTAACGCCCAGCGCCCCCTTCTTTTGGGCCTATCCTGGGCCCCTCCAACCCCATCCCAGCCTGCCTCCTGCTCCAGCCTGCTGCCGCGAAAACCGGGACTGCGGACTGCGCCGCGCCCGGCAGCCTCTGGGCATGCTCGGTGGCGGGACCGGCTCCACCGCCAGGAGGGCGCGTCCTCCCTCCCCTAGGGCGGTGACGGCGCCTGCAGCGACTTGCTGCCGCGCCCCGGCCAGGCACACCTTTTGGGGAGTCGGGGGACCACCCTGCCCGGCGCGGGCCGAGAGCGCCCCCCACCCCAAGCCTTCCGGCAGGTGGGAGGAGGGGCCGGCCAGGGAAACGCGGAGGCGGGAGTGAGACCTCCGACTGTCAGCGGTTCCTTAGAAAGTAAAGCTCAGCTCGCGCGCGAACCCGGTCTCCCAGCCGCGGGCGGGGAAGGGGCGGGGCGGGGCCGGGCCGGGCCGGGGCGGGGGGTGGTCTCAGCGCCTAGAGCGAGGTGCGAAATTAGTAGCCGCCCACCCCCTTCTCAGTTCCCGCCCCCAGGGAATTATAATTTCCTGGGAAAGTCTGGTTCTCGGAGAATCCTTGGGGCGGGGTAAAGGGGCGCGCCCGGCGCAAAATGGTTAATACAAAGTCTGCGCGCGCCGCGGGGTCCCTCTTATGAAAAGTGTGCGCGCTGGTGGCTGGGCACCCCTTTGCTAATTTGAGGGTTAGTTACCGGCAGGAAGTCTGGTTGTGTGAGAGGAAAGGCGGGCAGGAGGGAAGCTTCAGGCTGGTGCTGGCTCCCGCCCCCAGGCCTCCTTGGGGGATGCACCTCTGACCCAGTGGGCGCAGGGTGCGGGGCACTGAGCCGGGGCATTTGCGGCGGGCGGCGGGCGGCGGGCGGCGGGCGGCGGGCGGCGGGAGGCTGGAGCAGGCTCGGCCCAGCGGCTCACTCTCTCTACTTCCTCCCCCTAGGATTACCGAGAGGATGGGATGGATCTAGGCAGTGACGCCGGCAGCAGCAGCAGCAGCAGCCGCGCCAGTTCACAGTCCAACTCCACGAAAGTGACCCCTTGCTCCGAGTGCAAATCTTCATCGTCGCCGGGGGGCAGCCTGGACTTGGTGTCTGCTCTGGAGGACTATGAGGAGCCCTTCCCGGTCTACCAGAAGAAGGTGATTGATGAGTGGGCGCCGGAGGAGGACGGGGAGGAGGAGGAAGAGGAGGACGAGCGCGACCAGCGAGGGTACCGGGATGGCCGCTGTCCGGCCCGGGAACCGGGGGACGTAAGCTCCAGGACCCGCAGCGGCGGCGGCGGCGGCGAGGGCAGGAGCGCCACCACCGCCATGCCGCCCCCGGTGCCCAACGGCAACCTCCACCAGCACGACCCCCAGGACTTCAGGCACAATGGCAACGTGGTGGTGGCTGGCCGGCCGAGCAGTTCCCGGGGCCCCCGCCGGGCGATCCAAAAGCCCCAGCCGGCTGGGGGCCGGCGCAGTGGCCGCGGCCCGGCGGCTGGTGGGCTCTGCCTTCAGCCCCCAGACGGCGGGACTTGCGTCCCTGAAGAGCCCCCGGTGCCACCTATGGATTGGGAGGCGCTGGAGAAGCATCTGGCCGGGCTGCAGTTCCGGGAGCAGGAGGTACGGAACCAGGGCCAGGCGAGGACCAACTCCACCTCCGTAAGTTGGCCGGGGTGCGTGCCCACGCGCGCACACACGCGTACACACCCCGCGCACAGCCCGCACGCCCCCTCCCTGCGCTCCTGCCCGCCCGCGGCCCCATTCATTCTTCCTCGAGGGTGGGGGCCAGGCCGGAGAGCCTGCCGTCTGCTCCCCTGGGGATAAGGTTGCTCGGTCTGTGAGCTGTCTGGGTTTGCAGGATGGGCTGAGAGGAAGGAGGAGCAGCCAGAGGGCAGCGGAAACTCGGGTTAGTGGAACCGGCGACTCATTTTAATGGAATTACTTATGGAGACCAGGTTGTGAGTCACTTGCCTGAAAATAAATCCGGGGAGATTCTGGCACCAAAAGTCAGTGCCTGCGGGGGATATTTCAAATCGTAATAGTTGTGGCTTTGTCAATCGTGGTGGCTCTCCTCTCGTTGCTACTAATGTCTCATCCATATATAGGCTTGTTCCTATGCACACGCACACATTCGCCTGCCCACACCACCGGTCTGGCAGCGGGGTTCGTTCCGTCTTGCGTTAAGCAGATGCTCCTGTATTTGAATGGGTTGATTTTCCTCCTCTAAGACTTTCTTCCTTTATGAAACCCGAGTTATTGTTGACCTGAGGGAACGGGGTAAATGGACCTGTCAGGAGAAGGGAGGGGTTCTTCCCTGGGTCGCCTGACACACTCCCTCTGCTGTGAATCCCTCCTTGTTTTGATAACGGAGCCACTTACAGTTTCTTACCGGAGGCTACTGCCTCAATTCAGGAAAGCCAGACAGGGAGGGGTGCTGGAGTGGAAAAGCGGGAGGGAGGAGAGGAGGGCTGCATCTATAATGAGAAGCTCTGGCAGGTTCACACTTGTCTCAACATCTTTTTTGCCCCTGAGAGAAGAGCAGATAAATGACTTAAAAGAAAACCACCATGAATGTAACTCCCCTGTTTAGCTCTGTTTTGAGATAAAGCAACAGTTGTAATTTGAAATCGTTAATGATGACCCTAATTAGGGCTGAAGGGCATAGTTGAAAGGAGCTGCTTTCTGTGTGTGGCAGCTGTGTGGCAGGTGGGAAAATGCTTGCCTTGCGGGTGTAATTTTTGCGACACCAGGACCCCGGGACTCCTGAAAATTGGGTGCATGCACTCTGACTTCAGGGGTGAGGATGGTAACTGTGTTTCACAGAGAAATTGCCATGGTTCTATCAGAGAGCGCCCTTGGCTGACAGAGCCTGCTGGTTAGTTTCCCTTGGGAAACTACTTAATAAATTAACATACTCATTTTAATCCCAGCTGTTTAGGAGTTTACCATGGCCATTAACAGACGCGGAATCTTTCCATTACAGTCAATACTATCTCTTATACCTTGCAGTAGAAAATATCCTTTTCCCACTTTGTGCTTGAGAAAAATAACTCATTAATACCTGGGCTTAACAATGACTGGGAAATAAGCAGGAAGTTAGTTTACTATTGTATGACATTTATACATTCCAGGAAAATTTAGTACTTGGGTATGCATGCAAAGTTAGGGTTTGATGGTGACAATGAGCTCCATTATTCAAAAGTTGTGGAACAAATTGTTTTTGAGCACCCATGTATGTGTTGTGTGCTGGGGATGGTTCTGAGTGCTGTAGTTGCACATCAGTCCACATGGGGCTGAAATTCTGATGAGGGAAGGTAGGGATACAGACTGCATTCCCTCCAGGAACTTAAAATTTGATGGCTTACCTATCACCACCTCATACCCCTACCCCCAACACATCTTCTGGTTATTGTGAAGACTATGGATCTTTCCTTCTTGGGCAGTCTTTGAAACCAATGGTGTATCCTCACCTAGTGAACAGTTTGAATATTTGCATATTTGGGTTTCTTTCCTTCACTTCCAGCTTTCCTGGAAATGCCCCTTCTGGTCATTTCCTCTACAAGTTACACAGAGAAATTTAGATTTCATTGTGTCAAAGCAAGGATGTATACAGAAAAAAGGGAGAAGGAGGTGGCATTTGAGGTTAATGCTGGATTTTTTCATGTTTTGGTTTGTGTTTGAACAAAATTACTAGTCAATGTTGGTTTAGAATACTGTTTTTCAAACAGTAAGTTTCCCATGAAATCACCTTAGCATTTAAAAAAAATGAAATAAAACAGAATGTATGATAGTGTATTGCAGGGAGTCATAGTAAAGTTGGTAATTTTTAAAACTTTAGTTTTATATGTATGGTGGGTTGCAACATAAAGTTTACTTCTCACTATGGGTCGCTGTTATAAAAGATTGAAAAGCACTGACTTAAATCCTGTTTAGTGCTGCCTGGAGTAAGTAAGGGAATTTATGACCATGAGGACAGAAACCGGAGAAGAACAAAGGAGCCGTGTGGAAGAGAAAGCCTGCCTTGAAGGAACTGTTCAAATCCAATGATATTTTACTCCTCTTTAAAATGTCTTGTATGAATATATTTAAGTGGCATTAATACACACCACTCGAATGGGGTATACAATGAAAAGGGGATAGCTTCTCTTCACCAAGTAAGCCTATTCCTACTTCAGGGCTTTTGCCCTTCTGTTACCTCTGCTTGGAAGCAAGTGTCTGGTTCCTTCTCATCATTCCAGACTCAGCTCAACTCTTACAGCTCAGAGAAGCTGTCCCCCACCACCCTTCCTAAAGTAAAGTAACAGCACTCCACCCCAACTCAAGCACTCCTCGCGTATTGTTTTCTTCGTGTTTGTCACTATCTGACATTATCTTATTTAGTTCTCTATTTTTGGTCCCTCTGAAATGTAGGCGGGAGTGCAAGGTTCTTGCCTGTTTTTTAACTCTATAACCTATTGCCTGGAACATGCCTTGGATGGAGTAGGTTCTCAAATATTGAATGAATGAATGAATGAATGAATGAATGTTTATAATAACAACACAACCCACATCTAATCCAACTCCCATTTTACAGTTGAGAAAATTGAATCCCAGAGAGGTTAAGTGATTTGCCTCAGACACAGTGAGAAACTTATGAACAGGGTTTTGTTCTTTCTTCTGACACCAGACTAGTTCCCCCCCGCCCCCCCGTTTTTTTAATGCTTAAAATAATTTGAAGTAAAAGGAAAGGAAGGAGCTCCCACCTCCCTGAAACTTAACAGGGTTTCCTATTGACAAGTCCCTTATTGCACTTCCTTAGAATTAAGGACATAAGTAAACTGGGAAATCATCAAAACACCCTTACTTATGAGTCTTCTTTTGCAGACAGGGTTTTGTATTGTTTTGTTTCAATGACATACTGTTGGGTTCTGCAGAGCAGGGTAGTAACAGAATCCATGTCTCCTCACTCCACATCCAGTGCTCTTTCCTTCCTCTCAGTTGTGGTGATGCACGCAGAAGGATGACTGAGATCTCAAAAATGGGATGACAATCAGTTATCCCTAATTCAAGGAAGATTGAGAGGCAAATTTAAAAACTTATAATGTTTAGGTGGGATTTAAAACCTAGCACTGACTTTCACTTTGTGATGGGTTTAGAAAACTAATCTCTCTCTTGGTATCTGTGGAGGGTGATGAGCTTGGATGCTGTCAGGAACTATCTTTGGTGTCAGAGCGTGGAAGGGCCTGAGGAGTCCTGATGGAAACACTCTAGTGACTGGATCTTTGCTCCGTCTCAGAGCTGGGGGCCCAAGACAGACCTCCAGCACCTGGCCCAGCCCTCCACTGTGATGTCAGCACCTGGGGCAGCCATATCCCCAGTAGTTCCCATTGTGCGTGACACAAATAAATGCTTGAAACATGCAGAGAGGGTGAGGGGCTTTACCCGAAAACCGGAACTACTCCCAGAAGTGCCCCTTCCATGGGCAGCCCCTGCTCATCTGGTGTCAGTGTGCTTCTCACAGTCCTGCCCTGGGCTTGTATTCCCTCCTGTGGGTGAACACTCTTATTAAATTCAAGGGCCATAGATGGAGTAAAGAAAGGTTCTGGGGTTGATGCCTTTGATGTCAGATTAGGAATCCTGCTTACAGAAGTTCATGTTTCTCTTAAATTCTTATCTTCTTGCCTACTGTAACTCTGGTGCACAGGACTGGACAGTTTTCCCTCTTATGAGAGCGGGCCACAGACAGTCAGCTTTCTCTCTTCTGCTTCTCCAGGACCTTAGTACATCACTGTAGCCCTCTTGCTCCTGTTCAAAAGGCTCTGTGGACCTGTCAGCAAGTGGGATGGGGGGGCCACTGCCTCAGTGTACTCTTCCTCCTAAATGGAATATAATTACACATCTTTTTCTCTGTATTTTTCCCCGAGGCTTCCTCTCCTTCAGGGGATGTGTTCCTCCATGTCTAGCCTGTTTCCTGTCTCTGGAGACTCAGCCCATTTTGATGCTTTTCTTTAAAAATAGCTTTATTGGCCAGGCATGGTGGCTCAGGCCTGTAATCCCAGCACTTTGGTAGGCCAAGTCAGGCTGATCACCTGAGATCAGGAGTTTGAGACCAGTCTGGCCAACATGGTGAATCCCTGTCTCTTCTAAAAATACAAAAATTAGCCGGGCATGGTGGTGGGCGCCTGTAATCCCAGCTACTGGGGAGGCTGAGGCAGGAGAATCGCTTAAACCCAGGAGGCGGAGGTTGCAGTGAGCCGAGATCACGCCATTGCACTCCAGCCTGGGTGACAAGAGTGAAGCTTCGTCTCAAAAATAGAATAGAGTAGAGTAGAGTAGAGTAGAGTAGAGTAGAGTAGAATAGAATAATAAAATAAAAAGCTTTATTAAGGTATAAGTGACATACATCAACTCTACATATTTAAAATGTACAATTTGATGAGTTTTGACATATGTATGGCATATGTATGTGTTTTGACACACCTGTGAAACCATCATGAACATCAAGATAATGAACATATTTAGCATCCCCAAAGTATCCTTGCACTCCTTTGTAATACCACCATCTTGTCCCTGGGCAACCAACTGATCTGATTTCTATGTTATAGATTAGTTTATGTCTTCTAAAATTAACATAAGTGGAATCACACTATGTATGGATTTTTGTCTGGCTTCTTTCACTCAAAAAGTGATTATTTTGAGATTCATCCATGTTATTGTATGTATCAGTGGTTCATTCGAACTCTTGCTGAGTAGTGTTCCATTTTGTGGATATACCATTTTCATCTGTTGATAGACACAGGCATTGTTTCTAGGTTTTGGCTATTACAAATAAAATTGTTATGGACACTCATGTATACATTTTATCTATTTATTTTTGGGACAAAGTTTCGCTCTTGTCACACAGGCTGGAGTGCAATGATGCTATCTTGGCTCACTGCCACCTCCGTCTCCTGGGTTCAAGTGATTCTCCTGCCTCAGCCTCCTGAGTAGCTGGGATTACAGGCACCCACCATCATGCCTGGCTAATTTTTGTATTTTTGTAGAGACAGGGTTTCACCATGTTGGTCAAGCTGATCTCGAACTCCTGACCTCAGGTGATCCACCCACCTCCGCCTCCCAAAGTGCTGGGATTACAGGTGTGAGCCACTGTGCCCGGCCTGAATATACACTTTCATTTCTCTTGGGTGAATAACTAGAAATAAGAACGGCTGGATCACATGGTAGGTGTATGTTTACCTGTGTAAGAAGCTGCCTAACTGTCTTCCAAGGAAGTACTATTTTACTTTGCCATCACATGATGCTTAAAGCACTGAAAGAGGTTTCCCCTTTTTCCTATTGCCCTATTCCATCTGCATCCTGCTTTCCAGGATACCTCCCTTCAGGTGGCTGGGCGGCTGCTCCCTCCTTCTTAAGAGAAAACAACAAGAGAGCAAGGAGATCACTTGTCACATCCAACCAGTCTTTACTCCTGTTGTTTAAAAAAGGAAAGGAATCATTTTTAAATTAGAGAAGAGCTCTAGTTGTAGACTCAACACATTTTAAGTGCAGTTTTATTATTTTTAGTGCCTCTGACAGGTGCATTTTCCTCATTTAATGAGAAGATAAGAATAATTTTAATTGACACGTTAATTGAAAGCAAATTCTTCTGACGAAGTTATTTCCAAAGTACTTGAAAATAATGTGTCTTTTTATTTGTTTATATTATTAGCTAGTAGCACACTTTTTAAATTACCTACATTTCTTCCTAGAATGGTACTAATTATAGGTTATTTTCAATGTATTATTCTGTAAGAATTACAGCCCAGTTACTTCTTCCCCATCAACGACACACTACTAAAGTAGCTTGAATGGCTGAGTAGTTTATTTCTTTAGTTACTTGGGCTATGTTTAAATTACATAAGTGTCTGTTTTTGTAGACTGAATTAAGATGTCTTTAGTATTCCTACAAAATATAGTAAAGTTTATAAGTTTAATAAGTTGTGTGATTCTGCAGCCTGGGGCACAGCATTGAAAACATTCTGTGTGGAATGCAGCTATCACTTATTCCTGTTAGTTAGAGAGCATGACATGACAGTGTTAAAATTTTTTCTTCTTTTTACTGTAACTGGAAATTACCAGGGTGAAATGTATTCTGTGTTTCAACCTTTTACCTTGAAATATCTAGTACTATAATGAAAAGTTCTTTGCCTACTTTCCTATTTATGATGATTTTTGCTTAAGAGCTGCAAAGGCTGCTCTGTCTACTGGCATGTAGTCTAGACTTCAAAGAAATACGGTTAGGTTTTTGTCTTTGTTTTTTTTTTTTTTTTAAGTTAGGTTGCAGGCAAACCATATGTAAACAATTCTTAAAATTTTGAAAATATACCATTAGTTCTGGGGCTATCTATGTGTATATACAATTAAGTTATTATTGGATGGAGCATTGTATTTTAGAACAGTCTTTGAAAATGTAGTTTGATTAAAATAAATCTTTGCCTACCAATTAGTTTGCACATAGTGGACCTTTAAGACATCCTCAGGAAAATTTTCAGGATGCACATCTAAAAAACAGAGGCAGATATTCTCATCACACTTGAAGAGCTTCTTGAACATCTCACCACTGACATCACCTCACCTCCCTCCATCCCTTCCTGCTCTGCCTGCATTTCCAGTTCCAGACTCCTTGCTGGCATTCCTGACAGAAATCTCACACCTAACAAAAATCAGGCCAGACTCATCAATTTCTGATTTTGGTTCCCAGCTCTTTTGGTGACATCATAACTACCTTTTTTTCAGACAGTCTCGCTCTGTCACCCAGGCTGCAGTACAGTGGCACAATCTCGACTCGCTGCAACCCCCACCTCCCGGTTTCAAGCAATTCTCATGCCTCAGCCTCCGGAGTAGCTGGTAGTACTACAGGTGCCCACCACCATGCCCAGCTAATTTTTTAGGGATGGGGTTTCTCCATGTTGGCCAGACTGGTCTCGAACTCCTGACCTCAAGTGATCCACTCGCCTTGGCCTCCCAAGTGCTGGGATTATAGGTGTGAGCCACCACGCCCGGCCCATAACTACTTTTATCTTGAATTCTCTGTTGTCTTCTTCTGGGTATGTCTTTTAACAGTCCAACTATCTTAAGTCCCCCCTCCCCCTTAAACACATATTACACATTACACATTCCCTGAAGTGTGGACATTTTATATACAGTTGTTATCTGGTTGGTTAATGTATTTTGTGCCAGCCTTTCTCTTTAGTTCTTTAATTTACTCAAAGTTGCTACACTATAAACTTTCTTATTAGTGCTAAAGTGGTAATTCCAGGTCCTTTCTTAAAAGCTTATCCAAATACTGTGATATTGCATTTGCATTTTATTTATTTATTTATTTTTTGAGACGGAATCTCACTGTGTTGCCTAGGCTGGAGTACAGTGGCACAATCTCAGCTCACTGCAAACTCCGCCTCCCAGCTTCAAGTGATTCTCCTGCCTCAGCCTCCTGAGTAGCTGGGATTACAGGCACCCACCATCATGCCTGGCTAATTTTTGTATTTTTGCTAGAGACGGGATTTCACTATGTTGGCCAGGCTAGTCTCGAACTCCTGACCTCAGGTGATCCGCCTGCCTCAGCCTCCCAAAGTGCTGGGATTACAGGCGTGAGCCACCGCACCCAGCCTACATTTGCATTTTAATAGCAATTTGTTTTTATTTCTGGACCTCTGTCGCTGAAGAGATGAATGGTCTTGTTTTCTTACTTTTGAAAATCGGTCCTTAGTGTTTTAATGAAAAGGGCGTTTGCAGGTGCTTTTCCTTAGTTGCTTGATGCTTTCTGTGCTCTCAGCACAAATGCACTTTCTACTGTCACTTACAGGGAGACTATTTTGCACTAAACTTTTGTAGAAATTCAAGTGTCAATTGTGAAATTGAGCATTTTCAATAGAAGGGTAATAGGATTTTAGAGATAGAAAGGGATTCTGGGAGATCATCTCATCAAATGCTATTTTCAAAGGAGGAAACTGAGGTCTATGAAGATTACACGTCTTCACCCAACTTCCTCAGCCCAAGCCTGACCCAGCCTCAAGTCACCCGACTCCTAATTCCCACTTTTAATGACCTGTGCCCCACTTCAGTGCTTCAGCAGATGCTACCTTTTTAAATTGTTTTTTTTTTTTAAAGAATGGGTGTTCCCCAAATTTAATTTGGAGTACAGATCCATTTTCATAATTTAAGAGCTTCCAAAACTGGAAGTAGATTCTAATTTTTATCAATCGATAGAAAAGATTTCATTTCGTTGATTTTTTTAAAACTATGTTGTCAGAACAATTATAAAATTGCTTTCTTCCTTTTAAACTTCAGCTCATCACTGTGTGTATTTCTAGCAATAGAACAGTGCCCTCCCTGGATGATAGAAAGCTAGCGGAGAGAAGATCTCTGTGTGGCTCACCCCACAAGTGAAGACAGATTTTGTTCTATCTAAAGAGTACCCTCCAAAAGGAGAAATAACAAAACCAAGAAAAGACTAGTAGGAAGAGTATTTGTGGGGTTCAGAAGCAGCCCATAAAATAGTCTAGATTAAGATGCCTGGCATAGTTAGAATATGTGTGAGAATTTCTTATTCCACTTGTATGCCACTTATTTGTACTTAGAATTTAAAAGGCTTGCTGATTTGTAGTGTTTTTGAGTGTTCTCTGGTGAGAGCAAGAAATAGAAAAATGAATATAAGGACAGGGAAATACATTTGGATTTTTATTTGTGTATTTCCCCAGTTAAATTTGTAGGGCTGAACTGTCCTTAATTATTTGTTTCACATCCAGGATAGTTGTAATAATCCTTCACTTACCAAGTCTCTCTTCAAATCTGCAAGAGCTCTCCCTGTTTCTCAGATGCTCTTGCTTCTTTTTGTTGTTTGTGTGTTTGTTTTGTCTTAGTTTTGGCTACTACTTCCCTTTTGTGAAGAATTATCTTCCTGTCCTCTGAAAATGGAAGATAAAAAAATAATAAAATAAAAAGTAATTGTTGCCCTTTGTATGTTATCTGTTAAATAATTATGTCAAGCATGTTCTGTCACTGATCTTTATCACTTGTCTTTATCTGTTCTCATTTATGCATATACTTAATCTAATTTTTTCTCTCCACTGACCGATTTTTCAATATTTGCATCATTTTATGTTATTTTCATTTTTTCCCTACTCTTGTGGTGTATTTCCCATAAAGTGTAGGTAGTTCAAAAGATGTTGTTTAGGCTAGGAAAAGCCCAGGTGGTGGGAATGATCCCAACTAGTGTTTTGTTCAGCCCCAGGTTGATAGTTTTTTAAAAGGTACTTGTAAACCCATTTTTTTGCTACCTCTAACCAACATGAGGTTGTATTAAAGCCAAACTTACTGAAAGCTAAAGTTACCAACTTTCTTGGTCTGATTTTGTGTATCAGGTTTTCCAATTATTGCCACTTGTATCTGTACATTTTGTTTTGTTTTGTTTTTGAGACAGAGTCTCGCTGTCGCCCAGGCTGGAGCGCAGTGGCGCGATCTTGGCTCACTGCAGGCTCCGCCCCCCGGGGTTCACGCCATTCTCCTGCCTCAGCCTCCTGAGTAGTTGGGACTACAGGCGCCTACCATCTTGCCCGGCTAATTTTTTGTATTTTTAGTAGAGACGGGGTTTCACTGTGTTAGCCAGGATGGTCTCGATCTCCTGACCTCGTGATCCACCCGCCTCGGCTTCCCAAAGTGCTGGGATTACAGGCGTGAGCCACCGCGCCCGGCCGTATCTGTACATTTTACTGATGCCTCTGTATCTCCACCCAAACATTTCATATTTATGTGTAATCAAATAACCTCTTTGGCTTATCCATCATCAGCAATATCACATTAATCATTTTTTTTCTTTTTTTTCTTCCATTTCTCAGAGTCTCTTCTTAGTATTTATGGTTCATGAAAGTGACTGTGCATCTTTCTTCCTTGGGATATTAGCATAGTAGACCCAAACAAAAAGCTTCAATTTTTATGGATTCCAAGAAGCAGTGCATTAGTCTGCAGCTGATTTCTGCAAATTCATCAGTTCAAGAGGGTTTTATTGCCCATGTCTGAGATGATTGATCTCTTCAAAACTCTGCCTTATAGAAATAAATGTCTTAGTTATTCACAGAGTTAGTTTTTTGTTTTTGTTTTACGAAGTATTACAAAAAGCTTCTATTAAGAAAGTGTGTGGGGTTGGGCCTTTCCAGGTGCAGAGGCAGGTGATTCTCCGTTTGCCACAGGCTGATGGGGATGCTTTTCAGGATGCTTGGGAAACGGCAGAAACCATCTCTGCAGCCTCCCAGCCAGGCCTGCAGACAGCGGATGGTCTGTCCGTGCCTCCCTGGGCATACCCCAGCTGACTGGGTCATGCTGTTGCCCCTCAGCAGCACACGCCCCTTGCTTCCTCCTCTGAGATCTCCCCACTGTGGTCCTCAGCCTGCCTGTTTCGCCTTTCTCTCCTGTGCAGGTTACCAATTCAACGTCCCTAAGAAAGTGGCTCATCTAGCACAGGGTGCCTCTGGTGGCCAGGACCCCCTGCCAGGCCCACTCTTATACTGCTTGATGTTGGAGAGGTGAGGGCAGGCACTCCCTAGCCACCCAGCTGTGCCAGGGTTGGCCTGCTCACACGTGGGTTGTAGGTGTGCCTGGAACAAAACAATTGGTAAGTCCTGGCAGCTCCTAAATGAATGTAACTTGATTCTGCTTCCTTCTTGGTTTGCCATATATGGAGAGAACTTTGCTTTCTGAAAAAGTTTAAAGGGAATGAGGTAATTTCCTCATAATTCCTAAGATCTCCGGCAGTGTTGTAAATTTAGATTTGAGGTTAGAGTACTAAAAAATAAAAACAAAAGCAGAAAAGCTCCTGTGCTCTGAAATGCCAGGGTATTTTTAATGTCAAGTCCAGCAGCATAATAGCTTTTACCTATTTTCCCCACCTAAAGAAAGAGTAGTGTTAAACTTATTTCCAAAATAAAAGGAGTCTGAACCTCTAGGAAACTGGTACTGTATCATCTTAGAAAAGAACCTAAAGGCTAATCTACACTCCTAAAAATAACATGTTTTCAAATAGTTTCAGAACCAATTCAGTCTCCTGTTTTTCTCTTCATGATACCAGTAGCTAAAAATTACCCTACTTAATGAAAATTGCAGACAATTTTTTTTCTTTATGCAGTCTTACATAATTTTTGGTCCATTTTGACCTAGTCTGACATTTTATTTTGAACAACTACATCTTAAGTGCTTTTTTTTTTTGCAGCAAGATTTATTGTGAAGAGCAAAAGAATAAAGCTTCCACAGTGTGGAAGGGGACCCGAGTGGGTTACCCAGTGCTCTGTCCTTTTTGTTTCCACTCTAAAATTGGTTCGGCAAGGAGTAAGAGAGTAGACCACTGGAATTGTATTTTTGAACACTCGAACTGTATAACCAGTAATCTGTTAGAGTTGTTATCCATCTTACAGTGACCCCATCATCTGACCCAAATAGCTTTTAAAATAAGAGCTCATTCTAGAAGAACAACTTTAGGCAGCAGTAACTTTAAAACATTTTGAATACCTGCTCTACTGT
Source organism: Hylobates moloch (assembly GCF_009828535.3). Taxonomy (NCBI): domain Eukaryota; kingdom Metazoa; phylum Chordata; class Mammalia; order Primates; family Hylobatidae; genus Hylobates; species Hylobates moloch. The sequence continues at coordinate 659,580 of NW_026652310.1, read as the reverse complement.
GGTATAGTGATCTAAATATTAGATTTATTTTTCTTGTGTCTCATATAGAAACTCTAAACAAAGCAGATGAACAGTTGTGTCTGTACTAACACATGACTAAAACCTCTATAGAGTTCCAGTGTGTTGAAAGCCAAATTAAAGCTCTCTTTTTTTAGTAAACAATCCCACTGGGAATGAGAATATTAGAGCCAAGAGGGAGTCCAGAGCAAGGGTGGTAAACTCGGATGCTTCCAGAGGTCACGTAGATAACCCGTTGGAGCAGTGGGCCCAGTGGGAGAGGACCATGGTGTCCTGGAGGGTATGTCCTAGGGGTAAAGGGGCAGCTGCTGTTGCTTGCCCCCTGACTTCGTGCCATGCCAGAACATGGTCTCAGTGTTCTGATGTGTCAGGAGAAGCCCAAGATCCAAGCCTGAGATGTTATGAGAACTATCTTGACTATTACATATTGGCAAACAACTTCAAACATACATATACATTTGTGAGACTAACAAATATCTGCTGTCCAGAATACTGCCCCTAGGCTACCAGTTACCCATCTTGCTCCTAATCCAACCTCCTCACTTTTCGTACGAGAAAACTGAGATCCAAAGAGGCTAAATGTCTTACCTGAAATGAGGATAAGTTGGGGCAAGGTGGGACCATTTGCCAAGAGGTCGGTGAGATTGTAGAAGTAAGGGATCTTCAGGAGGAAAACCCATGAAGGAGTGTTGTTCTTATTTATTGACACCAGAGTAGCTTTTTTTTTTCTCCTTTCAGTGCTTAAAATAATTAGAAATAATGACATCCAAAGGAAAAAAACACGACCCACTACACACCTCTATTTCACTTAATTTTTATACACATCCCATTACTTAGCATTTACTTTTCTCTTTCATCTTCAAAGCAGTTCAAAAATTGATTTGTTATTTGTAGTCAGGGAACTGTGTCATGATTTATTTTTTATTATTTATGAATAATAAAAAGGGAAGAACTCTTTAAGAACAGAGTATCTGAAATATAAACACACACACATATGTGGCCTCAGCTGTTTCATCTGCTAGAAATTCATCTGAGACCATTTAATTCCAAGGTGTGGCGGTGAGTCTTTATAAAATTTCTTGTTATACAGAATCTAATGAAACTTAGTCATATTGAGACTTTATTTAATTGTAGCTGTCATTCATAATATAGTGGAGGACCTGTTGAAAATATAAAAGTTGGGACTCTTTTTTCCTCTTTGGAACTATTGGCTCTAAGTATAAAGTTAACATAGATTCCAAATAAACTAAACAATTTTGGGATGTTTATTCACTTTTCTTTAGAAAAACAGGAAACTGTTTTTGTTTTTGTTTTTGTTTTTTTTGAGACAGAGTCTCGCTCTGTCACCCAGGCTGGAGTGCAGTGGCATGATCTCAGCTCACTGCAAGCTCCACTTCCCGGGTTCAGGCCACTCTCCTGCCTCAGCCTCCTGAGTAGCTGGGACTACAGGCGCCCGCCACCACGCCCAGCTAATTTTTTGTATTTTTAGAAGAGATGGGGTTTTACCGTGTTAGCCAGGATGGTCTCTTTCTCCTGACCTCGTGATCCACCCCGCCTTGGCCTCCCAAAGTGCTGGGATTACAGTCGTGAGCCACCGCACCTGGCCAGGAAACGTTTTTTATATTAGTTTTTTTTTTTTTAAACTTATTTTGGAATAATTTTAGATTTGCAAATAAATTGCAAAGATAGTACACAGAGTTCTCAAATAGCCTTCAGCAGCTTCCCCTTATGTTAGTATCTTGTATGTCTAGGATACATTTTTCAAGCTATTCATGTTTCAAGAAATGAACATTTACCCAATACTATCACCTAACCTACAAACTTTATTGAGATTTATATTGGCCTTTGAAATTAAAAAGGGTATACTAAAACTATTTGATAACTGTAATAAGTAATATGTCCTCATAGGCTGTGACTTGAGGAGGGAGGGGAGAGTTAGGTTCCTCCACATTCTACACTGCCCCTCCACAAAGCCATCCTAAACAGGCATGAAATTTAAGTAAACATGGTGCTAATATATTTGCTATGTAAATGCTTTTGAAGACAAGTCTCTAGCCTCCTCTTCCAATCAGGTTGCCTTGCCTGTATCCCTCCTCGGTGGAACTCTGGTGCTGCCGCTGGAGAAGACAGATGGAGTGAAGGGGCAGATAAAGAAATATGTGCACACACGCCCTGTGGAGGGTGCATCTCCTCTCGTCAGGGAGGAGGGAGCGAGGGGGCTGTTTTGTGAGTTCTTAAGTGTAGAAATAAACTTGCCCACAGCCTGCTTTCCATCTGGGCTGTGGACAGCCACAAGTTCTCACTTGTTATTTGCTCTCTGATATCCAGATTTTTTATTGTTTTAAAGTAGGAAACAACTTTTCAGCTTGGTAGTTTACTTCTTTAAAGTTAAGTTTCTGGTGGAATTGTGAAGGCTCTGTGAGTGTCCGGTGGAAGTCCTGGGAGAGGGTACGTTACAGGCAACTCACAGAGGTGTGAGCGACCTGTGGAACAAATGCCACTCAGGATGTGAAAGGGCTGGGGTTAAGTCATGAGGAACAGATTAGAAATGGTATAGAAAAGGGTTTAGGACTCTTGCAGGAGTGGAAAAGGGAAGGGAAATTGGCACATCAGGATGTTCAATATTTGTTGACTGATTGAATGGTCAGAATTTCAAAAACTAAACCACTAATGGGCATCAGGCATAGTTTTGTTGCCAATAGAAGGATGTCCCCGGCCAGGTGCAGTGGCTTACACCTGTAATCCCAGCACTTTGGGAGGCCTGGGTGGGCAGATCACTTTGAGGTCAGGAGTTCGAGACCAGCCTGGCCAACATGGTGAAACCCTGTCTCTACCAAAAAAAAAAAACAAAACAAAAAAACAAGTTAGCTGGGCATGGGCATGGTGGCACACACCTGTAATCCCAGCTATTTGAGAGGCTAAGGTAGGAGAATCGCTTGAACCCAGGAGGCAGAGATTGCTCTGAGCCAAGATCGCACCATGGCATTCCAGTCCATGAGACTCCATGGACTCCATCTCAAAAAAAAAAAAAATAGAAGGATGTCCCCATGACTCAGTGAATTCTCATAGAGCATCTGGTTTTGCCAACAGGAGCAGTAATTTCCTTTTGTTAAATTTTTTTTAACTAATTATGTGTTCAATATATTGTGGATTATGATAGCACTAACTCAACATTTCTTTCAGGAAAATTGTGTTTTCTGGACCACAGTAATTTGAATAGCTCCTTCAACTTAGATATTCTCTTGAAGTTCATTACATGCTGTGCTGGAGGATGGGAGGTATTGCAAATACACTCCTCTATATTCTTAGGTTCTTCCTCCTGTGATGGATGTTCATGGGTTTTGGTACCCAGCATGAGTTACCCTTCCTAAGAGCTCCCAGCTTCCTTTTGGGGGACTACCTCTTCCGTGTCTTGTGTGATTTTGGTGGAAGAGTAATTATAAGTAGCTGACTCATGTCCTGGGAACCTCAGCTCGACTTCCTTCTCCTCCCCTGGCTCTGCTGCAGGTGGAAGAGCTCCCAGGAAATTTATGTCTAGAGAATTTGCAGCAAGGTCCTCAGGGACAGTCGGAGGCCCTCGCAGTGTTGACTGCTGCCAAACCCATGCTATGAAGGGACCATGGCTGTGACTTCTGCTTCCTGACCTTGTTTCTACTTGTTTCCAAAGCGCTGCTCTAGTGTCTGCCTCCTGTTGCTTCTGTGGATTTGTTAGCCAGTGTTGGTTTTAATTGCTTGCAAGTCAGGAACCCTAATTAATAACAGCGGGCAGTCTCTTGACTTAGGACTCAAGTTCAAACCATGACAGTTGAAGGCCCAGTATTAATAAATACATTTCTGTTGCCCAATCATTAAATATCGAAGGTGTAATGGACCTTAAAAGCTCATCTGGCCCAATCCCCTGTATTTTCCTCCAGTGGTGAGGAAATAAACACATCAAGTGAAAGAGATGTTCAAAGGGTCATAAATGTAACATGCCAAGTTGGTATCCTACATAGAGACATCAGGGCTCATTGGTCTCGGCATCTTGCCCACACACCCTCACCATACTCCTTTACCTCTGTGACCCATAGTGTCCACTTATGGGATGGGATGACAGGGCATAACCTAGGGTGGCACCAGTGACCTTGGAAAGGGTCACAGCTAACTAGCCCCCATAGTGATTCAACCTGTGACTCTGGTGGTGGTAATACCAAGATTCAGACACTGAGCTGAAATGTCAGCATCCAGCTGCAGCCACAGGTGTGCCTGTGTGCTCTGATGCCAGCTCAGATGCGTCCACTTGATGAGGCTGAGACTGTGCATGAGGAGGTGGTTGTCAGCAGCCCCAGGAATCAGATCGTCATCTCCTTATGATTATTGGGATAAAAACAACTAGTTTTACGGCATAAATTTTATATTTTTAATGTGAATTAAAGATTGCTTTCTAACCATTCCTTATCTTATAGAAACTGTTTTTGTGTGTTCTAAGTGTAGCACATCTCTGAGTTCTGTGGGGGTAAATGTTCTGAATCCATTTTGGAGCAAGAGTTATTCATTTATTTATTGAGACAGAGTTTTGCTCTTGTTGCCCAGACTGGAGTGCAATGGCATGATCTCGGCTCACTGCAACCTCCACCTCTTAGGTTCAAGCGATTCATCTGCCTCAGCCTCTCAAGTAGCTGGGATTACAGGAGCATGCCACCATGCCCAGCTAATTTTTGTATTTTTAGTAGAGATGGGGTTTCACTATGTTGGCCAGGCTGGTCTCGAACTCCTGATCTCAGGTGATCCATCCACCTTGGCCTCCTAAAGTGCTGGGATTATAGGTGTGAGCCACCATGCCCAGCCAATAAGTTACATTTTTAAATTGCTTATGTGAAGCTTTTCAGCAAAGCATAGCACACAAAATGATGTCTGCCAAGAATTTTCTTAATATATGCCATTATTTTTTCTTCATAACTTTACTCAATGAGTGAATATTGATTGAATGCCCACTATGTGTTAGGTATGGAGTACAGAGAGGAGTGGAAGTTGACAGGGAGCTGTCATGTCATGGAGCTTGCGGTCACACAGGGAAGAGTGACAGAAATCACGTCAACACACATGGGTGCATCCCAGGAGGGTGACAATGCTGCAAGAAGTGGACAGACACACACTAAACCTGACCTAAGGAGTCACTTGTCATCCCTTCCCAGGACACGGCTTCTCTGTGGCACAGGACCAGTAGCCTTCATACCCTTGCCACTAAAAATCTAGGAAACAGCCAGAAATTATAAAAAAAAGCAAGCATGTTCACGTTGTATGGTATTTAATAATAATAGCTATTATGTATTGAGTTTATATGTAGAATAGGACTATGGTTCTCTGAGGTTACCAGCAGGCTTGCTGTGATGGGCATGACTTGGGAGCCCTTGCCACCAGGTGGCAACACACCTGGAGAGCTCTCCTCCCAGAAGTCCTGAAATCACATCTAGCAATAGCTTCATCTGCGGCAGCATGTCCAGCAAAGAGACTGTCACCGAAGGACCAGGAAGGGAGACAAGGTTCGGAAGGGGGAAGCTGAGGGTGCACAAGCTACAGGGAAATCTGCTACCTTCTGCAACGTTTTTGCCCATTCATTTATTTATTCACTTAATAGTAATTTATTTGCTCAGTAGCTGCACTCTGCTAGACACTCGGAGTCAACCTAGCTAGGATTTTTTCCCAAATGGTCTTATTTATTTTGTTGAGGGAGAGGGACATCAAACAAACACCGAGGTTGGTTATTTAACATCCAAGATAAGTGATTCAGTTGACTTTGGAGACTGACTTGGCCAGCTGCTGAGGCAGAGACAGTGCTGAGGGATTGACAGCTGAATGGAGACCTGAAGAGCTTCTGGGAGCCAGGTGAAAGGAGGGATGGCAAGAGCTGCCCAGCCCTGGGCAAGAGGGAGTTTGGAAAGTTTCATGGAAACTGCACCAGGAGCATCCTCACCAAAATCACTCCCTTACCTCACAAACACATCCCAGGCATCTGAATCTGCACTTCATTTGTGGAACTTTCCACTAGTCCTAAAAGTCATCTTGCGCACAATAAAATAATCTTGCAATTTTCCTGTAGTTGATTTGAAATATTTTTATGCTGCAAGGAGTTTAATAACAGGCACAATGCTTGAAATGTCACTTCCTTATACTTGGAGAACTGGAGTGGAGTGGAGAATGGAGCCTTTTAGGGAAGTACGTGGGACGAAGCTGTTTGAATCCAGTGATGAATTAGTGTTAAACTTCTCACGCTCCAGGAACTTCTTGAGTATTTTGGTTTAAAGTAGTTGGCATATTTGTGGGTTTTTCTCCCAGGTCTACTGGAAGCTGTGAGCTGGGAATATAGTAAAACAGAGGTCCCAGCCTTTTTCCTAATGAGTTATTTGTGATTTACCTGAAGCTTTAGGCACACTAACCCAAGATGAAGTAAAGGCGTTGTAATGCCAGGTGCCAACAGAAAGTCAGGTATTCTCATGCCAGCCACATGAGCACTCCACCCCGGGGCTTCTTTCTAAAACCCTTCTGTGCTTTGCAGGCAGGTCCAAGGAGGTTAGAGAAACCCCTGCAGTCCCCCTTCCATCCCATATTTGATGATTGGACAGGGGAGTCTTGGTTAGGAGCAAAGGATAATTACTGTGTCAGAGCACAACCAATGAATTGTAACGAGCTGAGGTAAAGCTTAATTTCCTCTTCCACCTACCGCAATGAAAAGCTGTTGAATGTCAAATATGGTTTGCACTTTTGAAGTGAAAATGGTTTCTGCCACATATCATCCCATTAAGCAAGTCTACACCTGTTCATCTGGTCATGGGTTAGCAGAAAGAATGAAAGAGAAAAACTCTGTGCCTTTGAGCGAAGACATTTTTCAGCACTTATTACTCTGTTTCACTTTCCAGCTTTCACCTTCTCTGCAGTTTTTCTTTCATCTTGACACTATAAGGAATGCATGAGCCTTCCCTATGGAACATTGTAGATCTCGTTTAAATGGTAAAAACATCTCCAGCTCAGCTGACCAGTTCATTAGCATAGCTATGTGCTACACAAGAAACATGAAATATTTTGTCAGGTAGGAATCTAAGGAATCCCAGTGACGTGGGCTTTCCCATCAGTCCTTTGCTGTTTTCTCTTAACTTAAGCCTTGTGCTGCTTTAGTTACCCTGTAGAATAAATGGAAAAGTAAATGGTTTTATTTTATTTTGGAGATGGAGTCTCGTGACGCCCAGGCTGGGGTGCAATGGTGCCATCTCAGCTCACTGCAACCTCTGCCTCCCAGGTTCAAGCGATTCTCCTGCCCCAGCCTCCTGAGTAGCTGAGACTACAGGCGCATGCCACCATGCCCAGCTGATTTTTGTATTTTTAGTAGAGACAGGGTTTCACCATATTGGCCAGGCTGGTCTCGAACTCCTGACCTCAAGTGATCCACCTGCCTCTGCCCCCAAAGTGCTAGGATTATAGGTGTGAGCCACTGAGCCTGGCCCAAGTAAATGGTTTTAAATCACGGTGCTAGGTCTGAGGAAATTATTTACAAAGCTCTATCAAAAAACAAAACTGTAGAATCTTTTAAATTAAGTAACAGTCAAAAAGCAAATGCGAATTTTTTCCCTTAGTATGGCTGCTTTGCTTCATAGCTCAGAGACTGAACCAGAGCTAGAGGTTATGAACTAGACGAGGATTTCATACATTTTTTTCTCCGACCACTTTTCTCCATTAGTAAATAAACAAATGAATAAAATAAAAAGGTTGCAGGGTGAACCCAAAATTCTGTAATACTTTTAAAAAATCATGATTAAGTATTATTCATGTTATACACCTACCAATGGCAATGCACTTAAAATGCCATATCAGAACAGTTGTACAACTTCTCAATTTGATAGTTTTTCTGAAAAGTATAACCAAGCTTCCATAAATGTAGTGAAAGCTTTTTTCATATTAAAGACATGTTATCGGGAGATGGAATGTTTCCTTCTTCCTACATAACTGAACAGTGATTAAATATTGACTAAGAGCCAGGAGTTGACAGCCATTGGCCTCACCCTGGTAAATGCTGATATATGATGCTGGATGTAAATACAGAGCCATCCTCTCAGGGCCATAGTTTTTTTTTGTTTTTGTTTTTTTCTGTTGGGAGATGGGGAGCCAGCAAGTTGTAGGTTATGCTTGAGGTGTCAGATTCAAGTGTTGCAAGAGAAGGGTGTAATTTGAAACAAGTAATTCTTTAAAAAGCCACCCAACTGTCAAAAGAAAAATATATTTTTCTAATCAATCTGAATAATAAACAGAATGCTAGTTAGAAGTTTCAGCAAAACATCCAGGGTACCCACTGAATGCTGCTGTTTGTAGAAACAAAAGAGCTGTGCATCACTGTGGCAGCTTATACTTTCATAGACAACGATTGTTTGGTTTATATGAAACAAACTGCTCGAAACATCAGATTTATTTTGGGGACATGAATATATGTTTGGGAAATTTTAAAACATCTTATTTCTTATTTTTGTTGTATGTGTATTTTCTTTTTTGTTGTTTTAAACATCTACATAAAATATGCAATTGATATTTTCCCTCCCTCTATGGGTAAAATCAAAGATAATAATTTTTATTCCACTTCTTTCTGTTAATAAGGTTCATTATAAGATCTTATTATTTTTATCCCAAGATTTTAAAACCCTGCAGGAAATACCTGGAAGACTTACTCAACAGCTGTTTGTAGTGCCATGAAGCAAAATCTGTTAATTCTTTATTGGTTAGAATGATTTAAACATAGGTCTCCTTTTCAGCAAATATAGTAATCTAAAAAGTCTGCTTTTTATTCCAGCAAGTTTTAATAGACATTTCCTAACCTCTAAATCATCTATAATACCCTTATTGTGATGGTCATCTGGACATCAACATTGCTATCTTCAAAGTATAGTGAAATTAAAAGATACTTTTAAAGATTATTATAGTTCTCAAATTATTGAAATGGAGCCAAAATTGATTCATATGGATTTAAGTTGTTATTAATTCCTATTAGAGGTATTGGCATATGTCTATTCAAAAAAATTAATGTTTCTTAAAATCAATGACTATTCTTCCTTGAAATGTACTGAGAAATGGATTTCGTGCTGCTGAAACTGAAATGAGAAGGAATGGTCATAAATCATAGTTTAGTTTCTCACCTTTAGTCAGATAAGCAGTGAAGCGACTCTGAGTCAAACCGTGTGTGTGTGTGTATGTCTGTGCATGTGCACTGTGTGTGTGTGTGTGTGTGTGTGTGTTTTGTGGTGTGATTGTGGTCTGTGTGTAGTGGGGGGATGGTTAATAGAAATGAAGCGTCACAGCTGGACCAGCCGCAGCACGTAGGATCCTTCCCTGGGGCCTCAGTTTACAAGACAAATAATTTAGAGTAACCCCTTCCCCCTTTAAAAAGCCCAATATTTTTGTAAAAATTAAAGTGAACACTGAAGACAGTTTTGAAGACAAAGAAGAACTCACAGTAAGCGAGTCTGAGTAGGAGCGTGACTGGCCAGCTTTGGTATTGACTGGCAAGGAGAAGACTTGTTGAGCGTTGACTTTGGGTCTGATTAGATACCAGGGATTTGACCTATGTAATCTTATTTTTGTCCTCTCAACAAACTTTGTACCCCTTTTTAGTAAAAAGATGAGAACATTAAAACCTAGGAAGATTTAGTAACTTCCACATAGCTGGTAAGTGGTTGAGTTAGAATTCCAACTCCCAGGTGACTTATTTTAAAATTGACTTCAAAGTAGCTGCCATATGGGCTGAATATAGGATATGAGCCTCTGCCTAGCCTCCAGTCCTTATTGTTTGGTTTAGGTGTTGGTTGTCTTTGTAAACACTGGAAGCTGCTGAGTCATCTCCCTCTGCTTTTTCCATCACTCTTTACTCCACATACACTCATACACACTTGGCTCAGGCTTCTCGGTTCCTTCTCTGGACACTAGATGACTGTCAGCCTTACCTGGGCCCTGCCCCAGAGGCTGCCCCAGCATCTGGTAGGAGCTTAGTGAGCGGAATGGATTCCTCGTGAAATAATGAATGTCTTTCCTTTGTATTCTGTGTTTGAAACCACCAGGATAGCAATTCCATCTGCTATATGAAATAAGAAAAAGTAAACATTCTTTGGTTAACCTTTGTCATTCCCCTACCTAAACCTCAATCATATTTCTTTGAAACCATGCCCGATTTGTAGAGAGCAAATTGCCAGGTAAGTGGAGGGCAAATTCACCAAACTAATTCTTAGTTTTTTCCTCCTCTAAGGGAAGGAACACTTTGCAGCTTAACAGCACTTTCGAAGTTTCAAACTGAGGACTGGCTACTGAGTTGAAGAAGCATTAGTTGGCCCTTAAGTCCTCCCCTCTGGCCACTGTTGTCCACTTCACACATTTGGACCAACTTCCCTCATCTGAGCCTGAATCCTATTAGCCAGCACTGAAAATCTGGCATGGTTTCAAAGAAATGTGATTGAGGTTTATGTAGGGGAATGACGAAGGTTAACCAAGGAATGTTTACTTTTTCTGATTTCATATAGCAGATGGAATTGCTATCCTGGAGGTTTCAAAATAATCTTATCAAGATGACTTTTGACCTGTCTTCAATAGCATTACAACAATCCAGGCAGCCTGGAGACAAAGCTCTGCTGCTGTTCTGAGTGAGCTGGCCCCACAGAGGGTGTGATATGGGAGTAGAGATGAGTGTCGGCCTCAAAGTCTGTTCCCATCGCTCAGGAAAACACCTTCTTTAGATTAATGTACTGGGGCTAACACTAAAATAAATGATATTTGAGGCTAAGTTTTCAATTTCACTCTTTCCAGAAAAACAAAGTACTGATAGGGATCTACTCTAAAAGCTGGTTTTAAATACAAGGCGTTACAGAAGTGCCAAATGCAGTCACTGCACTTAAAATCATGGCCTGTGGATAGAAACAAAGCTGAAGAGTGGCCTGCCGAGTGTAGAGCGTTCTTTCACTTGTAAGAAATTAAATACAGAGACACTCAACACAATTCCTGGATGTGATTTCCTGTGGATTCATCTACACACTCTAGAAGATTCCTGAGGAGAGGTTTATTGCCCAGAGGAATTCAGTGGAGGTATTTTCAGGTTTGGCTGATTTCCAAGAGCCCCCTCTCAGGGCCAAATTATCCAATTCCCTTTCTTGGTGAGTTCACCACAGTTCATTCATTCACCAAAAATATGCATGGAGAGCCTAACTACTACATACTAGGCACTGAGCATACAGTGCTAAAAATAAAAAAAAAAATCCTAGTCCTAATGTAGGATACATGCATTAAACATATGAACATATGAACCCTGTATTTGTCAGGGTTCTTCAGAGAAACATAACCAATAGGGTATGATATATATATATTACACCCTATATATATATAAAATTGAGCATCTATAATTCAAAAATCTGAAATCTAAAATGCTCCAAAATTCTAAACTTTTTGAGGGCTGACATGATGCTTGTAGGAAATGCTTTGGAGTATTTCAGATTTTCAGATTAGGGATGTCTCACCAGTAAGCATAATGCAAATATTCCAAAATCCAACAAAATCCAACATTTGAGACACTTCTAGTCCCAAGCATTTCAGATAAGAGATACTCAACCTGTATATGTGTATGTATACAGGTTGTGTGTGTGTATATATATTTACAGAGAGAGAGAGAGAGAGAGATTGATTTTAAAGAACTGGTTCATGCAGTCCAGGCCAGCAGGCTGGAAATTCCAGCGAAAGTTGATGTTGCAATCTTGAGTCTAAAGGCTGTCTGGAGGCAGAATTTCTTCCTTTTCAGGGGACCTCTCTTTTCTCTTAGTGTCTTCAACTGATTGGATGAGACTGACCGACTTTATGGAGAGAGTAATCTGTTTTACTCAAAATTGACTGATTTAAATGTTAATCACATTGAAAGCACACCTTCACAGCAACATCTCACCTGGTATTAACAAACAACTGTGCACCATGGCCTAGCCAAGTTGACACAAAATTAACCATAATCCCCCACCTCCAAATAACTGTCATTTCAATTTAGTGGCTCTCAAACTTGAGCAGGAATCAGAATCCCCTGGAACACTTGTTTGAAACACAAGTGCTGGGCTCCACACTCCTGATTCAGGAGGTCTAGGGTTGGGCCCCAAAACTTGTATTTCAAACAAGTCCCGGGTAACTCTGATTCTGCTGGTCCAGGGATCATACTTTGAGAATGGTAAGATTACATAATTCAGGGTTTGACCCTTAGCCTCGTGGCCCAGAAGCTGATTTTGTTATCATAAGAAAGATAATTTTATTTATCAGGGATGTACCCAGTAAACCAAGATTCCAAACCTGATGTGTAAAATAGCAATGCCAATTTATTGATTTATGATAAGCACTAAAACTATGGTGGTGAGCAGAACAATCCTATCAGCCTGGGAGGTGCAGTCCATCCTGTGGGCAGCTCCACTGAAAGGTGAGCAGTCAGGGATCAGAAGGAGCTGGGGATCCCAGCCAATGATCCAAAACAGGTGATTTGATTGCTACAACCACTCCCACTGCCAGAAGGGTCATATTCTCAGTTCCTGGCCAAGGCCCCCCTCTCCCTGGACTTTGTACTTGGATTAAGACAGGGGCAACTTTGGAGGAATGGATGTTTTCAGTTGAAAGCTTTGGTATTTACTGCTCTGAAAGAGTGCTCCTCTCTGCTCCTCAGACTCTACTCAGCAGCTGGGCTCAAAGTTCATAGAAATTGGAAATGCTTTTAGTGAATCATTAAAATGTTACCTTTTATAGAAACTTTTTATTGGATATAACTTATACTGTTTTTATGAAAGAGGAACTTGGGCAGCATTAGAATGTGTTAATGTATGTCCTTCATATGCTCGGTTTCCTTTCTTGGTAATAATTTGAGTGAAGTTACAATCTTCCTTTAAAAGACTATTTCCAGCTGGGTGCGGTGGCTCACGCCCATAATCCCAGCGCTTTGAAAGGCAGGCGGATCGCTTGAGGTCAGGAGTTCCAGAACAGCCTGGCCAATATGGTGAAACCCCGTCTCTACTAAAAATACAAAAATTTAGCTGGGCATGGTGGTAAGTACCTGTAGTCCCAGCTACTTGGGAGGCTGGGGCAGGAGAAACACTTGAACCCAGGAGGTGGAGGTTGCAGTGAGCCGAGATTGAGCCCCTGCACTCCAACCTGGGTGACAGAGCGAGACTGTCTCAAAAAGAAAACAAAAAGGCTATTTCCATCTTTCTCTGCACATTGAGAGGACCTGACTTTGAAAAAATACTTATACATTTCATATTTTCAAAATTTTTCATGTCCACTTAGAAGCAATTTTTTTCCCCTAAGCTTTGGCTTTCTGCCTTTATCATGCTATTTTAAGATTTTTACATTAAAAATAGGATTTGTTTCTTAATCCTTTGAACTGAATTGTGTTGTGAAAAAGTTGTGTTTATGTTATTTATTTTAATATTCTTTTTTTAGAATCCTGCAATTATCCTCAGTGTGGAAAGTTTGGCCCTAAAACCGCTTCTGAGAAATCAGAATGTGGGCTGAGTCCGGGCGGACCCCTCACACCTTGCCTGCCTTGGACTTCTTATGAAACACAATTGAATAGATAGCCTAAGGCAAGGGGATAAGGTGGCCCTGGAACTGCCTCAAAGGAATAGGGACTTCAATGCAGATAAGTAGATTCAAACATTCAGTGCAGGGAGGTGCAGTCTCATGTTTAACCTCTCAGTTTCATTGTCATATCAGCCCAGGGGCCCATCAGCAAATAGAAACCATTCTAAGAATTTCAGGGAGCAGATTTAATGCAAGGAATCGGTTAAACAAGTGAAAAAAACACAGAAAGAGCAAAATGTGGAAACCAAGGTAGCACAGAGACTAGTAACAGCAAGAAGCAGCCACCACTCCTGGGACCAAGACAACAAAAGGGAAGAGGTGATGTGACCAGAACCTTCCTGGCAGGTGCCTGCTGTGGCTCAGGCATAGCCCTCAGGGAGGGGAGACAGAGTCCTGCTTGGGGCATCTGGCGGCCTCAGTCAAGTCACAGCAGGGGTGCCCAAAGGCCAGCTTTCTGCAGCTGCTGGAGGGGTGTCCTACAGGAGTTGGGCCCCCCTCTCACTGGCCATTCCCCTGTGCCTCCCATTGGCAGGATCTAGCAGGGAGCCAGGTGAGAAAGGAGCCTGAGAAACATCCTTCACACAGTCTTAGCATCAGAGCAGAAGCCTGTGGCTTCCTTTGCTTTCCCTCTTCCTTGTTGGCCTTTATTATCAGTTGTGTTCACTTATCTGACTATAAAACAGGGTAGTATTAGTGAGAGAGGAATCTGTTATTGATAAAGAACAAGGAAAGGAATCCATTAATCCCTTTTGATTATCATACAGATTATTCCCCAGTGATTATTAGAAAATACTTTTATCTTAATGAGGAAAAATCTCAATTTATTTTTAAAATCCTGGAAAATGGAATGCTGGGTAATCTTATTTAACTTTTGACATTTTTTAAAAAGTCATGTTCTATTTGGGGTATGAACGTGTGTGCCCATAATAATTATTTTTATCTGTGTGTGTCTATCTTGGGCCTAGAAAAAAAATGACTTGTTTTATTCTAAAGATTAGAATTCCATGGGCATTCTTTTTGGTACAATTCCTTTGTTTGTTCATTCCTGGAGATGATGGAGTTGGTACTGATAGTGCCCTCCTTGTATTGTATTCAGCTCAGTTCAATGAGCCTTTATTAGGGGGCCTGTCAAGTGCCAGGCTGTGCCTCAAAGATATGGAGGCAGAGGAGACTCAGGCGGTGTGGAAGAGCATGGCTTAGGGCATAGGACAAACTTGGCTTTGAATTCCAGCTCTACCACTTAAGAGTCTCACCCTGTGGAGCTCAGTTGCTTCATCCTGGATGTGAGGATGAACACTGGTACTGCAAGGCTGTTAAAGAATTGTATGTGGTAAAGCACTTGACAATTGTCTGGAACATAGTCTGACAATTGTCTGACCAGGATAGTGTCATACCTGCTCCAGGAGCCCTTTTTGGGGCTGCCCTCTCCCTCACTAACAAGTACAGGAAGGGAACCGATTCAAAGCCAGGGTCGGAAACTCAGACACTTAAAGGGGCATAAATGGTAACATGTTATTATTTTGATAATCATCTATGGTTTGGGTACAGACTTTTTAGTCACTGTAAAATTTAATAGTAGAGTTTTTGTTTGCTTAGATATCTGTATTTCATTCACACAATTAGTTGGCATTTTAGTTGTTTATTAGTTTTTACTCATTGGCCTAGAAGGAAATGGCTACAGTTCTCTTGCTCATCTCTAGTAAGGATTTGAAGTGGCTGGCTTGTCATTTATAAGGTTTTAACAAGAGAATTTTTAAAAATTAAAATGCTTTAACTATTTTTCAGGCCTTTGGTTTTCATATTTACTGACAAGTTGATAGTTTGTTTATTGGAATGGAGATTTTATTTGGGGTTGGGTGTGGAGATGTGTTCTGTTCTAGTGGCTAGAGCACTGAATTAAAATTTTAGAAAGAATTTGGATGCAGTTTTTAAGTGAGTCAGGAATTTGTTCGTAGCCTTAAGCAACCTGTTTTATTCTCTCTGCTTGTTTTCATTGTGTGTTTGCCGTCTCCTTGACTCACAATGGTCTTATAAGAGTTAATGAAAATGTTTGTAACCGGTGTATTTTCATCTTGGATGAAAAGAGCTGTGTACAAACTGTAACTTACCCTACTTTTGTTAATATGTGGCAGGATTCTTAGCCCTCGCCATGTATCATAATCCTTGAGTGCGTTTAAGATGTTCAGACCCAAGAAATCTCATCCCCCACCATAAGATTCTGATTCATTTAGGACCCTAGCATTAGTGTGTGTACTCTTGTGTGTGCGCGCTCTCTCTCTCTCTCTGTCTGTCTCTCTCAGCTTCCTAGGTAGTTTTAACATGCAGTCAGGATTGAAAATCACTGGCATAAAGGATAAAGCCAACCTTTGTGCTTGGTTCTTTCTCTTATATTGTGTCTGTTGGCCATTTTCTTGCCTATTTGATACAGGCAGATGTATTAGTTATATGTTGTACCATTAACAAATTACCACAAACTTGACGGGTTAAAACAACACATATTTATTGTTTTATACTTCTGAAGGCCAGAAGTCTGAAATGGTCTTACAGGGCTAAAATCAGGTTGTTGGCAAGGCTGATTCCTTCTGGAGGCTCTAGGGGAGAATCTGAGTTTCACTCTGTCGCCCAGGCTTGAGTGCGGTGGTGCCATCTCGTCTCACTGCAACTTCTGCCTCCCGGGTTCAAGCAATTCTCATGCCTCAGCCTCCCAAGTAGCTGGGATTATAGGCGTGTGCCACCAAGCCTGGCTAATTTTTGTATTTTTAGTAGAGATGGGATTTCACCATGTTGCCCAGGCTGGTCTCAAACTTCTGGCCTCAAGTGATCCACTTGCCTCAGTCTCTCAAAGTGCTGGGATTACAAGCGTGAGCCACTGTGCCCGACCTGTTTTCTTGCCTTTTCCAATTCCTGGAGGCTGCCTGCATTGCTTGGGTCATGGCCCCACTTCATTCTGACTTCTGCTTCTGTCATCCTGTCTCCTCTATGACTCTCCTTCCTCTCTCTTATGAGGACCCATGTAACTACATTCGGCCCACCCGGGTAATTCAGGATAGTCTCCCCATAGCAAGATCTTTAATGTCATCACATCTATGGAGTCCCTTTTGCCATGTAAAGTAGCATATTCACAGGTTCTGGAGATCAGAACATAAACATATGGGAGGATGGGGGGCATTATTCTGCCTCCCAGAGCAAGACTAAAATTCAAATCCATGCTTTTTCTCATCTGAGTACAGAACCTCTGAGTCAGCCACAGCTTCCCTCCTCTACAGTTTCTGATGGGTAAGAGAGGATTTTGTAAAGTCTCTTAAGTGATAATACCATGTTCAGAATTTTAATTTCATGATTTCTTTAAAAGGCTGCCAATTTTTAGATTTTCAGGTGCTTTAATAGCTTGTTTCAGAAGTGGATTGCATAACAGTTGGGTCTCATCATGCTGAAATGGTGCATTGGTGAAGTCTCCCTCAAGTAGAGAACTTTTCTGCCACTAATGCAGTGATTCTCAACAGGGAGTAGTTGTGGCTTATTCTTGAATTTTTTCTTCCAGCAAGAATTTTGTGTGTTAGACCCCTACACACAAAAAGACTAAATTCCGAACCTCAAGGTCAACGCCAAAGAACTCACCTTTAGTGGTCAGTATACTTGTATTTCAATATAATTGGTTTTCTTTGTAATCCTGTTTTTTACTATATGCATGTAAGATATCATTCTGAGAAGAGGTCCACAGGCTTCCCCAGAGTGCCAAAGGGGCCCTCCATGGCACAAAAATGATTAGGAGCCCCTAGGAGAGGCCAAAAAATAGTATTATAATAAAATGGTAAGTCTCACCACAAAGATGATCTTCAGATGCCAGAAGCTGCCCAAGGGAGGGGAAAGGCTCCTGGCAGTGGTTTCCAACTCTAGCTGCTTGTTGGGATGATGGGTGGAGGCGGGGTGATGTCCTCTTAAAAAGCATGAGCATCTGGGACCCACTCCTAGAGATTCTGATTTGATTGGCCTAGGGACTCTGACCTCTATCACAGAAGAAGTGATGTCGCATTTGGTAGATGTGAGGTAGAATGGGAAGACCTAAGAAAGCAAGACAGAAATCAGGGACTCAGTAAAGGAGCGGTAAACTGTACTATAGAGCTGCGATATACATATGGTTAATAAGTCCCTTAGCCCTCCCTGTTTCTGCTCCAATTCTTCTGCTAAACACGGTCTGCTAAAGACTCTCTGTGACCTTAGAGCAGGATAGAACCAAACTTAGACATTTAGCAGCACAACTAACCTTCCCAAGCCAGCCTGTTTCCTAGTAGGGAAGATAGGTCTCCAGTGGTTAAGAATGTGGGCATGAGCCAGACTGCTTCAAGGCTAATCCCAGCTGTTCCACTCACTAGCTATGTGATCTTTGGAAATTTACTTAATCTCTCTGCCTCAGTTTCCTCACTAGTAATAGTACTTCCCAGGATAGTACCAACAGGTGAGTAGGATAGGTACTTCTGTTGGCTCAATTTACAGATGAGACTTACAGATGCTAAGTAACTTGCCCAAGACATCACAGCCAGTAAGTGGTCAGAGCTGGGACTGGAAACTATACCTCTGATACCCAGACAGGGGTTCCTGACATGCAAACAGTCCCTGGACTGAGTAATAAATGTGGTAAAACTATGCTATAGACACAGTGGTGGTCCGAAGAAAGTGTTCACTTCATTTGGGTAGGTTAGAGGAGGAGAATCTTGAGCTGGGTCCTGAAAAATAATTAGAATTTGCCAGGAGGATGTGGAAGGAGATATTCCAGGCAGAGGGAACAGCGTGTGTAAAATTATGGAGACAAGAGCAGTTTGCTCTGGGGACCATATGGCCACGGAGTAGGATGTGTTGACGGAAGCCAATAGTAAGAGGGAGGCTGTGGAGCAGTGTTTCTCCAGGGTTTTGCTGCATCAGATATATATTAGTAACATTTGATGTGCAGATTCTGGGCCTCTTCCCAGGCATAATGAATCAAAATCACTGAAGTTAGAGTTTGGCAATCTGCATTTTAAAGGAAGCAAGCCATATGAATGTGTAAGAACTAAAATTTGGTGAACCACAGACAAGGATGGAGGCAAAAAGTAGATCATAGCAGGCCTTATGTGTGCTAAGGTTCTTGGATTTGGGCAGAGCCACTGCAGGTCAGATAGATCACTGGACACAGTGTAGAAGATGGAATGAAAGAGGTTTGTTGGGGGGTGGTGTCTGATGGTGGTGAGAATGCATTCTAGTGGGGAGATACTAGTTTTAAGAAAAGGTACTCCTGAACTAAGACAAGGTGGGGGCAGTAGAAGAGAGAACAGCAGAAATACAAGCCATATAAAGCATGTTGAATCATCAGAAGCTGGGGGGAGAGGGAAGAGGGTAGCATTGAGGAATCGGAGGAGTGTTGGTTGTTGGGCTGGCACAAAGTGACTGCTTGGAACTCAGTGAGTCTTTGATGTGCTACTTGCAAGGGAGACCTGCCAGGGAGGAGTGATCATGCACCCAGCCTTCCCAGATTTCCCAGAGGAAAGCAGAGATGTAAAATGTGAACACAGCATGGCTGGAGCAATGACATCTGCAGGTGACAGGGAGAAAGCCATCTGCTTAGCTACAGCCCCCCTCTCCTGTGACACTTTTTAGTTCATGATCATGATTGTAAAAAAAATTGGAGTTTTGATTTGGGACGTAAGATGCAATGCAAAGAATTGAGAACCATTGTCTTACAGCAAAGTACTGACCTATTAAATATTTGGGTGGCAGAAAGACCTGACATTGACCATGGGGAAGTGAAGTAATAATCACCGTTGGAGAGTATCAAGGCAAAAGTCATGAAAGGGAGGTAAAACTAAAACCATATACTCTGTATGACAGGAAGGGAAATGACTGAAATTTTCTGGACAAGCACCACAGTGTCTTTCTTCCCGAAGATGTCATTTAGTTAGAACAAGGACTTAACCAGCTACTGAATTATTACAGTTTTCCATGACTAACTGACTTTTCCTGTTATGTCTGGTCTTAAGCTTTCTGTTGCCCAGGAGATCCACATCTACATGTTCAACCTCAAACCCTTCAAATTATTTTTTACATAACGGATTGTGTTTTTTTTGTTTTGTTTTGTAAAATCCTCTAGATTAATAGGAGGCAACAGTACCACTCATTTCTGCAGCATACTATTTATAAGTTGGTAAGGTTGTTGCATGCTTTTGAACTTAAATATTTATTTTGTCCCTCTTGGTAACAGTATCTAGCACATCATTGTAAAACTTGATTTTATTGGACGCCCTTTAGTTTCTCTTAGGTTAAAATGTGGAACTTACACAGTCACTTGTAATTTCCTCAGTCTTACCTTTAGTTTCTTCCTCCAAAGGATTTTTCTTTCTTCCTTTCCATTTTTACTTTAAAATGAATTAAGCATGATACCAACTTCATGCAGTTTCTTATTGTGAAGAACACATTGGTAAGATTGAAATGTTATTAGTCTAATTCTGTGCTATATTTTGAAATAAAATCTTCTGGAACAAATGTAAATCTAATGATTAGAAAATGTCATTTACATTTCTCAAAAAACAAACTTACAAGCAAGCAAATTTAAAGATTTTTTTTTTTTTTTTTTTGAGACAGTGTCTTGCTCTGTTGCCCAGGCTGGAGTGCAGTGGTGTGATCTTGGCTCACTGCAAGCTCCGCCTCCCGGGTTCACACCATTCTCCTGCCTCAGCCTCCCGAGTAGCTGGGACTACAGGCACATGCCACCACGCCCAGCTAATTATTTGTATTTTTAGTAGAGATGGGGTAAGATCTTTAGTTTTTATTTGCAATTCTAGAGTTAGGCAACACCTCATTCTATAGAACACAATGAGTATTCCAATAAGCTGAGCAGAGGAAGTTGACTTTATAGACAGGAAAGGGTGGAGGAAAGCAGGAAGAGGGAGCAGAAAATTGATTGTTTCAGTTACTTTCTTTGCAAAGGTTAAAGCAGAGGGGGCTTCCTTATGCCAGCTACAAATGGCCTGTTTGATAATTTGGCTGTTATCTTTCTCTGCTGGTTTCTTGAAAGGTCAGATGAACAACTTAGTTTCAACTTGATGGCATGGAACTTCAGCATGAATAACTCTATTTTGGTTTTGGTCCGTTGGGCCTAATACAGGAGCTCAGTTCAAACCAATGGCCTCCTATAAATCTTATATAACAATTAGTATTACACAAACTGGAAAGTTGGCTTTGTGGAATAAGAGCAGGTTTTGGAAACAGCTGGACTGGATCTTAATCTTTTCTGTTTCTCCTAGCTGTGTGACCTTGAGCAAATTACTTGACATCTCTGTGCCTTAATTTTGACATCTGTAAAATGGGAGTATTAGTACTACTTAACTTCACAGGCTTTTTAGGAGGATTAAATGGCAATGTGTGTACCTGGCTCATAATTACTGTTAGTTATTTTTCCTCATCTTTTTCTTCTTCATTATCATGATTTACTTTGTTTTCATAACAGCCAAACAAGGCTAGGCGCGGTGGCTCATGCCCATAATCCCAGCACTTTGGAAGGCAGAAGCGGGTGGATCACTTGAGGTCAGGAGTTTGAGACCAGCCTGGCCCACATGGTGAAACCCTGTCTCTACTAAAAATGCAAAAATTAGTTGGGTGTGGTAGTGCACACCTGTAATCCCAGCTACTCGGGAGCCTGAGGCACGAGAATCACTTGAACCCAGGAGGCGGAGGTTGCAGTGAGCCGATATCACGCCACTGCACTCCAGCCTGGGCAACAGAGTGAGACTCTGTCTCAAAAAAACAAAAACAAAACAACAACAACAACAACAAAAACAGCCAAACAAGACTTATTTTTCCAGAGGCTTGCTACAGTTTTCTATGCCTAGTTGGCTCTGAACACATGACTAAATCTGAGCTTTTAAATTAGAATAATCATGAGTTAAAACAAAGTGAATTTAAAATTCTTTCCTTATTTCTTGAACTTTTGCTTTTAATGATAGTCGCAAAGCTCCTGGAATTTTCCACCAAGTTATCTTCCACTTGGGGCCTCATGTATGCAAATAAGAGGAGTTGGGTAATAGAGGGAGAGGGAGACACTGAGCAGGGCAATTATTTGACCTACATTCCTTTACTCTGCTGTTCAAGAGGCTTTATTCATATTTGTGTGTGCGGTCCTTTGTAACTGGTTGCAAATTCCATCTCCTCAGACATTCTTTCTTCCTGAGGTAATAGATGTGCGTGCCATTGGGGCACTCAGACACAGGTGTGCTGCCTCGGCTTCTCTGTTAGAAAGGAAAGGCTAAGGCCACTACGCAGCACAGTGAAAAGAAGCCGACTTCAGGGTCCCCAGACTCGCATTTGAATCCTAACCCTGGGCAAATTACTTCACCTCGCTGAGCCTCAACTTCTCTCTCATCTTTGAAATAATGAAGTGGAGGATTACAAAGAGGATGGCACTGAACCTGGCACAAAAAAAATATGTTTATCCAATAAAAGTCTCCTTGCTGCCTTCTTGAGGAGGTGCCAGGGATACAGGTGACCAAGGATACAGGTGTCTTGTCACAAGACGGACAAGCCTGCTGGCCAACCGACAGACAATCCAACAGGTGTAAGTGTGATAATAAGGGAATACGTGGTAGTGGTGAGAACGTATGGAAGACTTAAGCTGAGACCTGATGAGTGAGTTAGGAGCTTGCCACACAGTCTGGTGGGAGTGCAAGAGAGAGCCTGGCACACAGAGAAGTTTCGTAAGGCTATCTAGGACAGGAGGGATGGGTTGGGGCCAGATTAAAAGGGCCTTCTCAGCCTCATTTTAAAATTTGGAATTTATCCTAAGAATAGTGAGAAACTATAGTGAGAAACTTATTGCAGCATTTTAAGTGGAGAAGTGATGCAACAGATTTGGATTCTAGAAAGATAAGGTAGATATTAAATTTGAGGGGTAGCTACACCAATGCCTGGGGTCTAGTTCAATTGGGACCCCCAGTTGAAGTCCTCCAGATGAGAGATGATGGAGGACTGATCTTGGAAGGCTTACCAGGAAGAAGAAAGTAGTGCTTTCATTCATTCACTTATTCCCCACATATTAATTGAGTATCTATTATGTGCCATGCACTAACTTCAAAGGGTATGGTAATGAACAAAACAAAGCCCCTACCTCAGTGGAGCTACATTCAACATAAAACACAGATGAGTCTATGAGTAAATGAATATAAACAAAACATAGATAACACTCTGATTTTATGACCAAGTTGATACCCACCTCCCTGAACCCACCTTTAGAAGGAGAAGTCGAGTGTAATTGAGCAGGTGTTACTCAGGCCTACCTCTCCAATGCACAGAGATCTCTGGGGATATCTCTGACCAGGATAATGCCATACCTGCTCCAGGAACCCTTTTCAGGGCTGCCCCCTCCCTCACTAACAAGTACAGGAAGGGAACCGATTCAAAGCCAGGGTCGGAAACTCAGACACTTAAAGGGGCAGAATATTGTTGTGAGCTTTATGTTACACAGATGGTATCTGGCGCAAGAAGGTGAACTTTGCAACAAGACCATTGGGTCTGAGGAACAGTGACCTCAACAGTAATTGCTGCTCTGTGGCTGCATGACAGTAATTCTCCACATGGGGCCTTTACTGACTGGTGGCCTGTGAGGGTCCTAGTGACATAAGGAAAAGCTAACCATGCTAGATCTTTCTTTTGTTGTTAAGGGCCCATGACCTGCAGTTTCCCTAACTTTCATTTTTATACAGGGCAGAGGTATGTGTGCAAGCTCAGATACCTTAAATTCATATGCCTTTAATACAATCCAGGCAGATTTCTAAATGAGGGATGCTTCCCCACAAATGGATAGTGAAAGTGGGCCAGTCTAAAAGGACCTCCATAGCACTGTGCATGGCCAGCTGTTTGTGGCTGTACCAAAAATGCAGGTCATAGGATTTTTATGTGAAAATTTCTGTATTTAAATGTTGGCAACTAAGTCTGTTTTTTTTTTAAATATGCAGTTTTTAATCATCTATGGGCTGGATTCTTCCTTTATCTTTTCCAAGGCTGCCCTGTAAAAACGTCCACTGCTGGCATCTGCTTTTCTTCCTTTTCACTCCCCAATCCTGGGTCCTTTAGTGTCTCATTACATCAAATAGGAGTGACTCAAATTTAGCCAAAATTTTCTTGAATTTATGGAAAAGCTATATACAAAAGTGAGTTTCTGTATACAAGTATTTTATATCAGGAAGAATTTTCAGTTGGGGATGGTAACAGTTACTGTAAGTAAGATATGGTCATAAATGTTGTTTCTCTAAGGGGAGAAATTTCTGATTTCTAGTCAATTTACAAACCTGTGTTCTAGAACATAAACATTTGTTTGTAAGTAAAAGAAAGAAAGTACATGCAGATGCATTACATCCATACTTATACCCAGTATATATGAGTACATAATATACTTTTCTTGGGAATCATCAGATACTTTTTCCTGGATCAAATGATGAAGACTATTTGAAGTAGAAATGAGAGAAAACCAGTCTATTCTGCATGGACATTTTGTTATCACTTTTATGGTAAGCAGTTCCATAAGCATGTGCCTCTATTTTGGCATTATATAATTTTACATTACTTCTTAAATTAAGTACAAGTTTTGAAAAGGAAAAAAAATAGCCTCCTGTTATAATCAAAATCTTCCACTTTCTAAAAATCAGAGCATCTTCTTTTAAAGGAGTTATTTATTCAATAAAAAATAATTCTATATTTCTATATACCTTACAATTTTGTAAAATTCTGGTACACACAGTATCCTTATAATCACTTTTTCTTTCTATTTATATCCTTAAAAACATCTGTAGGGGGTAGGAAAAAACCCAGATTTTAATGAAATCATAAAAACAAAGAACTTGATGCAGCCCCCAGCACCTGCTAACCATACAATGTGTTTACAGTTGTTATTGCTACAATTAATAATATCACTATTGTCGTTATAAGCATGATTGACAGTTGAAGACACTAAGTCTTAAGGAAGTTAAGGCCACCATGGTTATAAAATTAGTAAATTTTAGAGACTAAAACTTATTAAATCACAGGTCTATGGACTTAAAATCCATAACCTTTCATTTATACCAATAAAAAACAAAAGAACAAAGAGGGCCTTTTGTTATTGTACACCTTTGTGTGTTGGGTGTATTGTCCATATTAGCTTATTTATTTGTTTTTATTTTTTGGCAAGTACTGTATGAGGTTTCATTTTATAGATAAAGAAACTGAAAAAGAGGTTAAGTCACTTACCAAGGTCACATTGCAAGTAAATGGCAAAGCCAAAAAAATGCTCCTATGTCTGAATGCCAAGGCTCCTGATCTCCTTCTAGAGTACATTGTATCTAATTGATAGTTGCAAGTAACCAGTATTTTACTTTTAATTGATAGTAGGCATTTAAGAGGTGTGTGTCACTTGCAACTAGAGCAAATTTTCTTCATTTCATAAAATTGCCAACTACAGTAGAAGAAAGCAGTCATCTTCAATAGGTAGGGTTTTCTGTAAAATTAACAAAAGGGTTTTGTGCCTGATTTAAAAAAAAAATTCTATTTCTTTCCATGTCTGAGAGGTGACCTTTCTGATGTTATACTGTGGGTGGAATTCATTCTGGAGGATGTGAGTGGGATTTTGGGAGTATGATGGGAATGACTGATGAATCCATACTCCATTTGTAAGTGGCTTGTCATGTGATGATGAATAGAGAAAACATAAACAGTGGATATAGCAAAGTATCAGTTTGGATTAGGTTTAGGTGTAAGTGACAGAAAACCTAAAATGCCAGGACTTCAGAAAGGATAGTAGTTTATTTCTCATGCATGTAAAAGAAGTGTGGAGGTCAGGAGTCTAAGGCAGGTTTAAGATGACTGAAGGTTTTTTTCTTTTTTCAATCCTGCTCATCCTCAATACATGGCTTTCTGCCTCATGGTCCAAGTTGGGTGCTTAAACACCTGCTATTGTGTTGTAATTGACTGTAGGAAGGAGAAAGGGAAGAAGAAGAACACATCTCCTTTCCTTTAAGGACACGTCCCAGAAGTCACACGTGACACCTCTGCTTAAATTCACTTAGCCAGAATTTAGTCACATGGTTGTGACCTCACACACATGCTGCAAGAGAGGCTGGAGAATGTATTCTTATCCTAAGCATCCATATGCCCAGCTAAAAGGTGTGTGTGTGTGTGTGTGTGTGTGTGTGTGTGTGTGTGTTGCAAAGGGCAGGAGGAGTTCTATCAATAAGGAAAAAGGAGACAATATATTGGGGAAAGACTAATAAAGTCTCCCATAGAAAGAATCAATGAAAACGAGTTAACCATGCAACATAGAAAGATCACCTCCATTCAAGCCTCTGTTCCAGAATACCTACCAAGTCCTTTGCTTAGGATAGGAATTCTAGAACAGATGAGTGGGTGTAAGTCCTAAACTTTAACTCTGAACACCTGTTTTTGAGTGAATGATAAAAATTGTTAAGAGCCCACATCTTTAAAAAGAAAGGCAAAGATAACCATAACCTTTATTTTTTTGAGCAGCTCCTTTGCACACTGCTTCACTACAAATCAGACCTACCTAAGGAATTAGATCATTCACTAAGTCCAGACCTGCAGTTACTTCAGAAGCTTGTGACTTCCATTAGAAAGTCTGAACTCTCTAATGTAGATACAGACCCTGCATGTGGGGGTTGAATTTCGAAGTTCTTGTACTGCTTTCATTGGCATGCACCCAGGGAAGTATATGTATACGTTGGGAATGTTTAGGGAGCTGGCTACTTCTCTGTTTTCTTCTGTCACAGCGTTCCTTCGTCCAGGGGAATACTGAAATAATAATTCTAGCAACAATTTTTTAAATGCCAAACCAATTACGTGTATATTTCACTTAAGCTTCAGAGCAACCTGAATGGTAGGCTTTATCCATTCCCATTTTACAGATGTAGAAGCTCAGAAACAAAGTCACACAACTAGTAAGGAGATGTGCCAAGATTTAAACTTAGATCTGTTGGACTCCCAAATCTATACCCTGCATCATGATGACCTCACACCTTTGAAAAATACTACAATGACCGCTTTGATGTTTCTTTTTTGTACAATGATCTAAGGAAAGTAGAGATGTCGAGTCAACTTTCCCTGGTCCCTGCGGTTGTAATAGGGCTCCCTTTACCCTCTCAGTGATTCTTTACTGAGTTAGAGGTAAAACCCCACAATGAACTATAGGAAATCCCACTCTTTTAGAGCTCTGAGTATTTAGAGACTGATTTGGGCTGAGCAGGTGAGGGAGATTGGTAGCAGGGAGCTGGAACTGGAGGCCTGTTCTGTCAGTTCATTACTTTCAAAGGTCTGTTGCAGGGAGCCTCCTTGTCCTCCCAGTGTAAGGAAATATAACTGTGATCAATACATTTCCAAAAAATATATCTCCACTACTAAGGACATGGTAAGGAAATGGAACAACTTAATAAAAAGGGCTTCTCAGCCAACTGGAAAAGAGGCAGGCCGTGAGTATGAGTATACAATGTCTTCCTCAGTTTTTCTTCCCCAGTTAAGCATTCTGGGTCCCCTCCCTCTCATTTATTTACTGCTGTGGTGTCTGCAGGGTAGGGTGAGCTGGCATAAAGTTTAATAAGTAGTAGCTTGCAGATCACTTGCTACCACATTTTCCAAAGCTTGCTGGTAGTTGCTGCCTTTATCCCCTCGGTGTATACTTGAGATGCCTTCAGTCAGATAAAAATCATGGAAAACCAAACTCACCTGGCTTCACAGTGATGAGATTGGTTGGCTCCTGGTTAGGAAAGGCTTCAGAATGTGTTTGTTTCATTGACTCAATGGGGCATCACCAGGAATGCTGTTCATTTTTTTTCTTTAAACTTCTCTGCTCTGTTTTCTGCAGTCAGTTTCATTTACAGCTATCTTCCCACACCTTCCAGTTGCCAAATGATTTTCCTTTCCAGGGCTTTGAGTTTATTCATCACTGTCTAGGGAGAGGGAGAAAAAGAAATGGTCACTTCCAAGAACTCTCTCAAAAGAGCCAGAAACTATTTTCCCAGTCATTCTCAGCAGATTTCTCCTCAATCTCATTGGCCCAAATAGGGTGTTGTGTTTATCCTTGAACCCATAAGTGGAGCCAGGGGATGGGATAATGAGCCACAAGCCCTACCACCTGATCAACTTCCCCCAAGCACCTGGACTTTGCAGGAGGAATTGAAGGTGCTCAAATAAAAGTTAAGGTAGTTACTAAAAGAAGGAGAGTGGTGTTGGAAGAGCAATTACAGTGCCTATTAGACTCCCGCTGTTCTGAGAATAGCTCCAACCCACTCCCAGCAGCACCCAAGGAACTGGGGCTCTTAGCCTGACTCACAACTCTTGGAAGCTGCTGACCCCTAGTGTCTGAGGAAAGCATCGGCTCTAGAATCCAGAGGCATGGGTTTACCTCTCATGAGAATCACAGCGGCTGTGACACACACACACACAAGGAGGTTGTAAGCGAATTAAAACTTCTAGAAGTACTTTAATGAATAAGTGAGTTTAATTGAAAGTCTTCCAAAGACATTCTAAGACTTAGGCCTCCCTCACCTTGCTGATCAGCAACCTCAGAACACTCTCTGTAGTCCTTCTCACACCTGTAAATTGTCATCCACAGTGTGTCTTTCTCTCTAGACAGAGGGTGTGCTTTTTGAGGGTGGGGCCTAAGTGCAAAACACCCAGCTCCTCACCTTGAACTCCTGCATGCTTAGTAAACACTTGTATGAGTAAACGAAACACCCAACTGTTGTTCAGCTCTCCTCTCCTCTCCTCTTCCATAGCCATGGCTTTCTCTTATAAGTATCAGCTCTACCAGCCTAATTGTACTACTTTTTTTTTTTTTTTTTTTTGAGAGGGAGGCTCACTCTGTCACCCAGGTGGAATGCAGTGGAGCAATCTCGGCTCACTGCAACATCCGCCTCCCAGGTTCAAGCAATTCTCCTGCCTCAGCGTCCCGAGTAGCTGGGACTCCAGGTGCCTGCCACCCACACGCAGCTAATTTTTGTATTTTTAGTACAGATGGGGTTTCACCAAGTTGGCCAGGCTAGTGTCAAACTCCTGACCTCAGGTGATCCACCCGCCTTGGCCTCCCAAAGTGCTGAATTACAGGCGTGAGCCACCGCGCCTTTCCAGTTGTATTCCTAATAAGACAACTAAGCAATCAATTGTGTTTTGAAGCTGCATGTTATACAAATGGGAAAATATTCCAACAACCCCAAATACACATCTAAGCAGCTGCTTTTGTGTTGTGGAATACCCACTATCTGGTCAGCAGAGAAAGCAGAATTTTTTATTATAAGCAGATCAACATTGCTACTGTGAATTCTTTGAGCAGTAGGCAAAGCTGTGTTAGAACGGGTTCTTCTTTGGTCTGTACGTGGCGGGTAACAGGACTTCTCCTGTGCTTCATGATTTGGGTTAGGAAGAGAGAGGAAAGGCAACAACATGGTAATTATAATATAGAATGACTCAAGACAAGAAAGAATAGGTTTTTGTTTTGTTTTGCTCTTACTTGACTTGTAATTCAAGCGTGAAATGTGGCAGCTTTCAGGATTGGAGAAACTTTGCACAAACCCAATATTAGAATTTAACTGCCATTAGCTGTGGAGGGCACCAAAGGACAGAGAGGATTTCTCAATGTGGGAGCTGAGGGCAAGTTCTGGGGAACAGTGGCAGCCATAGCTGTAGAAATCCTGACAGCTGTTCAGTCTTGGCAGGTAGGGCTGCTGCTCACTGGAGAAGCTGCGGGGCTTCCTGGGCAGGGCCCTCCGCTCGCGTGGTGCCTGTAAGACCTGCTCTGGAGTGGAGGCATGCACCATCTTTCTTTTCCCCTTTTCACAGGGGAGGAGAAAAATGGGCAGATGAGTATCATGGCGGTCAGGTAGGTCATGGGATAGGGAAAAAAAAATCAATCATTGAGAAAGAGTGACTGGAAAACCACATTGTAACATTGTGCCCAGATGTATTGTATCAGTTTTGCCAGCCTGCACTTGTCTCTTAATTATGTAAACTAAATGCCGTGTGTTATCAAGATTGTCATTATTACAGTTTTGTTACTTTGTAGAGAATAAAGATAGATACTAAATATTGGTTCTACATTTCAGTTGACAAATTTCACAATTTTGCTTCAGAGTCCTTCTTTGGGATAGATCGCATTCTTGCAGAAACAAGGATTTTGTTCAGTCAGTGTTTAACAGAGACTTTTAAAAGCTACTGAAGTTGCAAACCACTTAAGAGTTGTAAGTCTATCACAGTCCACCCACTTGAACAGTCCCGTTTAAACCTGTATTTGTGCTTTGGGGAGAAAGTGATGGAAGAGGCTCCACGCTGGCTTATGCTGGCTTAGTCACACTGATGTATGAATAAACGGGCAAGTAATGGATGACCTGGGGTTCATGCCAGCCAACCCACCTGCACACCTGCTTTCACAAGCACTTGACAAGGCACCTACCTTTCTTAATGTGCCAGGTACATAATCTCTCTGATTCTGTAAAAATATTAGCTATTAGGATAATTCCAAAACTTTGGGTACAAAGATAAGAGTATTTTTAGAATTTTGTTCTCCATGTGTTAATTTTATCTTCAGAAGTTTTGTTTGTTTTGCTCCCTCTGCCCCACATCATAATTTGTGTGTGTGTTTGTGTGTGTGTGCTGAATAGATGATCTCTAAGTAGGAAAATTCTCTTGGGAAAAATTCTCAGCATGAGAAATGTGGGGAAAATACAGCTGGACAGCTGTTTAGTTTTGCCAAGAAAAAAATGAGGACTTGTTCTTTGCTGGTGCATGAGACAGGGCTGTGTCACTGCAGTGTGAGTTGTGAAGGTGAGAAGCAAACGCACAGGCAGGTGTTTACACCTGCTGCCTTCTTAAGTCCTCCCAATAACCCTGTAAGGCAGGTACTACTTCTCTTGTACAGAGGAGGAAACTGAGGCCTAGCTAAGTTATGCAATGTGCCCAAAGCATAGCTAAACACTGTAGCCAATTGTTAAATCCAGACATTTCTAACTCAAGAGCCCTGTTCTTCTTACTATATCAAATGGCTCAGCCCTCAAGTTGTTGTCTTAGAAATGAAAATACAAACAAGGAACATTTGTTCAGCTTAGTGTTTCTCAACAGAGTAAGAGATAGCTTCTCTGGAGCCCCCGTGCTTTCACTAAAAATTTAATTGTTTTGTTTTTATTTTGATAAGAACCCATTAATATTAAGCATATTCTGGTTCATCACCTTATAAGCAAGGACTGCTCTATGATATGAGTAATGCTGGTTCTATCTGTGTTTACATTTGACACCAAAAAGTGTTTCTCAGCCCCCAGAGATTTCAAGCTACTTTACCCAATATCCATTCTTCCCATCTACCTTACTAACAGAACCCTAATTTGACTGGAATCAGCAATAGTCCTATGCTTCTCAGACTCCTTTGCAGTTACAAATGTTCATGTGACAAGGTTTTAGCTCATGATATCTGAGCTATTAGATGGGGCTTCCCAGAAAGATCCTTAAAAGTGGCTGACTTTTAAGATAGATAGAGGACATATCAGGTATTAAGCTGGTAAGAGCAGGTGCTACATTTGATCTCAGACAAAAGGTCAAGAAGCAATGGTCAATGTCTTTCTCACTCTCCAGTCTTTCTCCTCATCTAGCCAGGAAGGAAGTTGAGATATGACCATGAGGGCAAGAACACATACTAGCAGTGGTGGAGGCGAAGATATAAGGAGTCTGGGTCTCTAAAGACTACAAAAAACCCTTCATTATACCAGCCCAGGGTGTGACTGTCTGCAGACACTTCATTATATACAAAAAATAAGCTAATTACCCCCCTCTACTAAAAATACAAAATTAGCTGGGCGTATTGGCACATGCCTGTAATTCCAGGTACTCGGGAGGCTGAGGCAGGAGAATCACATGAACCTGGGAGACAGAGGTTGCAGCAAGCCGAGATGGTGCCATTGCACTCTAGCCTGGGCAAGAGTGAAACTCTATCTCAAAAAAAGAAAAGCTTTTTTTAAAATTTCTTTCTTTCTTTTTTTTTTTCTTATTATACTTTAAATTCCAGGGTGCATGTGCACAACGTCCAGGTTTGTTACATGTGTATATATGTGCCATGTTGGTTTTCTGCATCCATCAACTCATCATTTACATTAGGTATTCTCCTAATGCTATCCCTCCCCTAGCCCCCCACCCACCCTGACAGGCCCCAGTGTGTGATGTTCCCTGCCCTGTGTCCATGTGTTCTCATTGTTCAACTACCACTGATGAGTGAGAACAAGCAGTGTTTAGTTTTCTGTCCTTGTGATAGTTTGCTTAGAATGATGGTTTCAAGCTTCATCCATGTCCCTGCAAAGGACATGAACTCATCCTTTTTTATGGCTGCATAGTATTCCATGGTGTATATATGCCACATTTTCTTAATCCAGTCTATCATTGATGGACATTTGGGTTGGTT
Organism: Hylobates moloch; assembly: GCF_009828535.3. NCBI lineage: Eukaryota > Metazoa > Chordata > Mammalia > Primates > Hylobatidae > Hylobates > Hylobates moloch. Next base: position 627,518 of record NW_026652310.1, on the reverse strand, counting down.
CCAAGTCTTTGCTATTGTGAATAGTGCCACGATAAACATATGTGTGCATTTGTAGTAGCATGATTTATAATCCTTTGGGTATATACACAGTAGTGGGATGGCTGGGTCAAATGGTATTTCCAGTTCTAGATCCTTGAGGAATTGCCACATTGTCTTCCACAATGGTTGAACTAATTTACGTTCCCACCATCAGGTGAGCCAAGATGGCGTCATTGCAATCCAGCCTGGGCAACAAGAGCAAAACTCCATCTCAAAAAAAATAAAAATAAAAAAGAAGCTAATTTTTAAAACAGCTTTATTAACATATGATTTATAGCCAGGTGCAGTGGCTCATGCCTGTAATCCTAGCACTTTGGGAAGCCAAGGCAGGTGGATCATTTGAGCCCAGGAGTTCGAGACCAGCCTGGGCAATGTGGCGAAACCCTGTCTCTACAAAAAATACAAAAATTAGCTGGGGCGTGGTGGCACGCAAATGTAGTCCCAGCTATTTGGGAGGCTGAAGCAGGAGTATCGCTTGAGCCCAGAAGGCGTAGGTTGCAGTCAGCCGAGATTGCGCCACTGAGCTCCGGCCTGGGTGGCAGAATGAAACCCTGTCAAGAAAATAAACCAAAGGGATATAATTTACATACCATAAAATTCACCTGGGTTTTTTTGTTGTTGTTGTTGTTTTGAGATGGAGTCTCGCACTGTCGCCCAGGCTGGAGTGCAGTGGCACGATCTCAGCTCACTGCAACCACCACCTCCTGGGTTCAAGAGATTCTCCTGCCTCAGCCTCCCGAGTAGCTGGGATTACAGGCATGTGCCACCACGCCCAGCTAATTTTTTGTATTTTTAATAGAGAGGGGGTTTCACTATGTTGGCCAGGCTAGTCTTGAACTCCTGACCTCGTGATCTGCCCACCTCGGCCTCCCAAAGTGCTGGGATTATAGGCATGAGCCACCACACCCGGCCTCAAGTTCACCGGTTTTAAATGTACAGTGATTTTTAGTAAGCATAGTTTTATGCAAACATCCCCACAACCAAATCTAGAACCTTTCTGTTATTCCCAAAACATTCCTCTTGCTCATTGGCAATCTGTCCTCATTCCTACTACCAGGCCAAGGCAACCACTGATCCACTGTCTTTATAAATCTGCCTTTTCTGAACATTTCATATAAATGGGATCATAGAATATGCAATCTTTTACATCTGGCTTCTTTCACTTAACATATTGTTTTTGATAGTCTTCCGTGCTGTAGCACATAACAGTAGTTCCTTCTTGTTGCTGAATAATATTCTATTGTATGGCTGTATTATCTTTTGGTTGTCTGTTTACCAGTTGATGGACATGTGGATTGTTTTCACTTTTTAGACCTTATGAATAATGTTGCATGAATACATATACGTCTTTGTATAGATGTATGTTTCCATTTCTCTTGGGTAGATTCTCAGGAGAGGAATTGCAAGATCATATGGTAAATTTATCTTTCATTTTATAAGAAACTGCCAAACTGTTTTCCAAAGTAAGCACACTATCTTATATTCCCATCGGCAATGTATGAGGCTTATGGTTTTTTCATATTCTTATCAAAAATTATTTTGTCTTTTTATTATATTCCTTCTACTGAGCATGAAGTATAATAGCATCTCCTTGTAGTTTTAATTTTCATTTACCTCATGACTAATGATGTTGAGCACCTTTTCAAATGCTTATTAGCCATTCATATTTCTTTGGTGAAATACCTATTCAACTGTTGCCCATTTTTAATTGGCTTGTCTTATTATTAACTTACAAGTGATTTTTATATATTCTGGATACAAATCCTTTACTAGAAATAGTATTTGTGTGTATTTTCTCCCAGACTGTGGCTTGCTTTTCATTTTCTTACTGATGTTTCTTGAAGCACAAAAGTTTTTAATTTTGATGAAGTCAATTTTTTGTTTTTCCTTTCATGGATTATGCTTTTGCTGTTGCGTTTAAGAACTCTTTGTCTAACTTAAGGTTGCAAAGATCTTCTGCTTTCTTCTACAAGTTTTATAGTTTTAGCTTTTACACTTGGCATATGATTCATTTTGAGTTCATTTTTGTGTATAGTATGAGGTATCTAAATTCATCTTTCTGCATGCAGATATCCAGTTGTCCCAGCACCATCTGTTGAAAAGACTGTCATTTCCCCATTGAATTACCTTGGCACCTTTGTCAAAAATCAATGGACTATAAATGTAAAGTTTTATTTCTAGACTCTCAATTCTGTTCCATTGATCTATATGTCTACCCTTATGCCAGTACCACACAGTCTTAATTAATGTAGCTTTATAGTAAGTTTTAAAATTGGGAAGTCTAAGTTTTCCAACTTTGTTCTTTTTTAAGATTGTTTTGGCTTTTCTAGGTCCTTTGCATTTCCATATACATTTTAGGATCAGCTTGTCAATTCGTGCCCAAAAGCCTGCTGGAATTTTTATAGGAATTATGTTGAATCTATAGATCATGTTGAGGGGCATTGCTATTTTAATAATACTGAGTCTTCCAATTCCTTTATTTAGATCTTTCTTGTTATAATTTCTCTTAGCAATGTTTTGTAGGTTTTTTTTTTGGGGCAGAATCTCACGCTGTTGCCCAGGCTGAAGTGCAGTGGTGTGATCTCAGCTCACTGTAACCCTGCCTCCCAGGCTCAAGTGATTCTCGTGTCTCAGCCTCCTGAGTAGCTGGGATCACAGGCATGTGCTACCATGCCTGGCTAATTTTTGTATTTTTAGTAGAGACGGGGTTTCACCATGTTGGCCAGGCTGGTCTCGAACTACTGGCCTCAAGCGATCCACCCACTTTGGCCTCCGAAAGTGCTGGGATTACAGGTGTGAGCCATCGTGCCCAGCCTGTAGTTTTCAGTGTATAAGTCTTGCACTTCTTTTGTTCCTAATTTTTCAAGTCACTGTTATATGGACTTTCTGATACAGAAGGCCAAATTGAACTCATGATACATATTCTTATCGCCAAATAAAATGGAAAATTTAAACAAGTGGAGGTGTACTTAATAAACATAAATGATATTTCTATGTTAAGGCCAAATGGTGCATTGTGTAACTGAGCAGTTTCACAGTGGAAACAATGGAGAAAACCGAATTATTACATGGCATGTATATCCAGTCCAAAAGAACCTTGTCCTTACAGTCAGTACCGTATGTATATAAGCCAATAAAACAACATCACATGGCACAATAATCAGTATTGTTAATTGAAATTAATTGTATTCTATTTTTGTTTATATTTTGTAAATTCACTTGGATTTGTATAAGTGTTGTTAGCAAAAGGAATTTACACCTAGTTTTACATGTATTGGCTCAATATTTTTTTCCTTTAATAGGTGTTGTCTTAGTTCATTTTCTGTTGCCATAACCGAATACCTGAGAGACCGGGTAATTTATAAGGAAAAGAGGTTTGTCTGATTCACAATTCCAGAGGCTGGGAAGTCCAAGAAGCACGGTGCTGGCATCTTCTCAGCTTCAGGTGAGGGCTTTGTACTGTATCACAACATGGCAGAGAAAGGCCGAGAACCAGAAGGGAAAGCAGGAGTGTATAGAAAGGGACAAAACATGAGAGGCAGCCTTGCTTTATAACAGCCTGCTCTCTCAGTGACTAAGAGGTGGCATTAATCCCTTTCTGAGGGTGGATTCCTCAACCAAATGCCTCTTAAAGGTTCCACCACCTCTCAACACCATTACGTTGGGGACCAAGCTTCAACATGAGTTTTGGAGGGAGCTGACCATATTCAAACCATAGCAGTTATCTATTTTGTACTCACTATTGTGAAACACTGGCTCTAGTTTTTTTTTTACTTTACAAAGCATTTTCAATTCACCATCTTATTATTCTCACAGTAACACTGGAGCTTGGGTAAAATAGGCCTTTTTAAAATTCCCATATTGTAAATCATGAAACTAAGATTCACAGAAATTAAGTGATGTTTGTAATTGTATACATCCATAAGTGGCAGTTCTGTGATTGCTGAGTGCAGTAGCTCACACCTGTAACCCCAGCACTTAGGAAGGATCTCTTGAGCCTAGGAGGCAGGAGGATCTCCTAAGCCCAGGAGTTTGAGACCAGCCTGGGCAACCTGGGGAGACCCCGTCTCTACAAAGGTTTAAAAATTTGCCAGGTGTGGTGTGCGCCTGTGGTCCCAGCTACTCAGGAGGCTGAGGTGGGAGGATCACTTGAGGCCAGGAGTTCGAGGCTGCACTGAGGAGCGATCACACCACTGCACTCCAGCCTGGGCAACAGAGTGAGATGCTATCTCAAAAAAAAAAAAAAAAGAAGAAGAAGAAGTAAAATTAGGAGTTCAGGCTCCAAATCTCTTACTCTTTCCTCTATATCCATATTGATTATTGATCACTTCCTTAAACCCTGCTAGGATACAAGAGAAATATAAAACTTTTGGAAAGCTTTATAGGTACCAAGATAAAACTAATATGAAGCGTAGTAAAGCTAGGGTTAATATAATGGAGGCCACAGCCCAGACTCTAGATTCTAGCAGCATCTATAGAAAACAGACAACTATCCAGACCTGAGAGTTGACTGGGAAGCACGCCCTGAGCAATGCAGAACATGCTGTCAGGCAGCCCAGATCTACAGCACTCCCTCCACCTGCTTCCAGGAGGGAAGGACTTCCTTCTTCAGCTGCTGGTAATGTTGGCAGCTGACAGTGCTCAGCTGAGACCCTCTTTGGGATTGCCTGTGGCTGAGGAGAACTAGGATGCCCAAGGTAGGAGCAGTAGCAACCCATATCCAAAGACAGGTTAATGCTGGGACGTGAAGTCCTGGTCCTTTCACCCGGCTTGGATCCAGTTCGAAGGCCCAGCCCCGTTGCAGAGCATCCTCCTGGATCAGTCAGGCTTTTGTTTGCAGCTGCATCAGAATTCAACCTCTCCCTCTGCCCTGTCTTACTGCCTGTATTCCCTCACAGGTGTTGCCCCAGAGCACTCTGAATACACTTCCTGCCTGTAAATCTCTACCAGAGAGTCAGCTTCCTGCACCCAATGATCTATAAGGTTTCTAGGCAACAGGAAATGCCCTAAAGGCCAGAATTCCTCTCGTGGGTATAGCAGAGAGTAAACAGAGTAGAGTTTTATAGTGGCAACAAAAGAAAAGGGGAATGGTGGTGGACTTTGAAAGACAGGATGAGCTGTCAGCCCTGATGGGGACCCCCCAGAAAGCTGTAGCTGGCCCATGTGCTGCACAGTTTGCCGAGTAGGGATACTGCCGGGCCCCCGATGTTCTGTTTGTAAAGTGGGTATGTAGCCCAGGTATCAGCTCTCATCTTCACTGCTAACCGTCCTCTTCAGCTGCAGTCCTATGAATTGAGCCCTGAAGCTGGAACCGGAAGATCTGATTTTTAGATCTCCCATGCCAATTTTGTGGCTTTCTGATTCTAGATGTTGTATTTGTCGTTTGAAAAATGGGTATGTTTTGAGGATCGAAATGATCCTAATTTCAGGGGCTCTTCATGAGTGTCATGTGACAGGAGGATTTCATGGCCAAGTAAGTCTGGGTGACACTAGGCCAAACTAAGTTTAATTGATTTCTGAGGATTTCTCAGTCTTTTATATGTTGCTTTTCCTTCTGAGTTCCTTAAGGAGGGGGTGTAATCCAAATCATCTGAACCCATCAGGAAGACTTCTTGCTGCAGACACCCTCCATGGAGCATTAATAAGCCTGGATCTTGCTGGAGTCATATTGAGAAGCCCTGTCCCATCCCATAATGGACAGTTAATAAATTTAAAATTAGACTCTATTGATTACTGTGGTCTGCACTGCCCTAACCTTAAACCAAGTTACGAGTCTCAGAAATATCAGAAGAGTTCCCAGTGATGCGGGCACTCACGATCGATGTGTTTTTGGTTATTTACATTTGGTAAGCTATAATTTACTTCAAGGATACCTCCAAATCTGTGTTCAAGACATGTACGTTTTAAAGAATGTTATTCTCTCAAGCCTTTAGACTGGGGAGAAACGTGGCTTTCCAAGGCATACACTCTCCATTGAAACAGTAGTAGCCATCATGTGTTGGAACTTATAGTTGACACCTTGGGGGGATGAAATGATATATTGAAAAGGACGCCGAAGGTGTGTCTGGGCTGTGGGAATGGGAGTGCTATGATGCATTAGTGATGTCGCCCATTAACAACAGCATTCTCCACCTTCATTTTACACCACAGTTAAGTTTACCGTATATACTCCTTTACCTTTTGAAGCAGTAGGAGAATAAATTATTTAAACCCTCTCAAGTGCAGTGTGTTCAAAAGTAACTCATCATCATCTTCTCCCCTTCTACGCTGGTTCTGTCCACCTCAGATGATGATGGTGGTCTCCAGGAACACACCCGTGATTCCTACGTGGTCTTCATTTCCCATAACCCATCAGCCACCAAGTCTTGCCAATTTACCTTCCAAATGTGTCTCAAATCACTCCCCTTCCCATCCCAGATGCCACCCGCATTCTGCAAACGCTATTAACTCTCACCTCAACCTCAACATAGTCTCTCTGCATCTGGTCCTATTTATTTATTTATTTATTTGACACAGCATCTCACTCTGTCGCCCAGGCAGGAGTGCAGTGGTGCAATCTCAGCTCACTGCAATCTTTGCCTCCCAGGTTCAAGTGAGTCTTCTGCTTCAGCCTCCCGAGTAGTTGTGATTACAGGTGTGTGCCACCACACCAGGCTAATTTTTGTACTTTTAGTAGAGACAGGGTTTCATCATGTCGGCCAGGCTGGTCTTGAACTCCTGACTTGAAGTGATCCACCTGCCTCAGCTTCTCAAAGTGCTGGGATTACAGGTGTAAGCCACTGCGCAGCCTGCCTCTGGTCCTTTTTTAAAATGTATTTTATTTATCCATTTTTGAGATGGGTCTTGCCCTGACAACCAAGCTGAAGTGCAGTGGTGCAGTCATGGCTCACTGCAGCCTCAAACTCCTGGACTCAAGGGATCCTCTTGCTTCAGCTTCCAAAGTAGCTAAGACTACAGGCAAACACCACAGCACCTGGCTTTTTAAAAATTAATTTTTGTAGAGACAGGGGTCTTGCTTTGTTGCCCAGGCTGGTCTCAAACTCTTGGCTTCAAGTGATCCTCCTGCCTCAGCCTCCCAAAATGCTGAGATTACAGAGGGGAGCCAGCCCGGCCTCTGCCTCTGCTCCTGTACTCTTTAAGCCCCTCCCCTAATCTACCTACCTGACTGCCTATTCAAGTGTGTCTCATTCTCAAACACTGTAATGACTCCCTCAGGTTAAAGCCTAACATAAATTCAGCATTTCATAACTCCCGTATCAGCCCTGCTGACCTCTGGTCTCATTTCTTACCACTCCCTTGTCTCTAACAAAACCAGTCTGCTGACCTGCCTAACTCATGCTGTCTCTAGCTTCCATGCCTTTGTTTTTGTGGTACTCTTTGCCTGAAATGTTTTGTCCACTCTGTCTCTTTCTTGCTCAGTTAATTCCTACTCATCACCGAAACGCAGAGCTCAGACATCACCCGCTCCAGAAAATCTTTCCTGACCCCCAGGCTTGATTAGAGCCCTAACCAATTATATATATTCTGCTATAAATAAATAATATAAATATGATATATAGTATAATTCTTTGTTTATGTGTCTATCTTTGCCTTAAGGCTGGGACTGTGTCTTATCTCTGTATTCCTTGAGCCTGTTACCATGCCTGCATTTATCTCAAGCGCTTAATAAATATGCATGGATTAAATGGAGGAATTAAATACCTATGACAAATAAAAGTAAGCTAATAGCAACCCATCAACATCAGAAATATAACCAATACTTAGGTAAAGAATTTTCTTTTGCAGACTAAGAATGATTGCTTTGCATGGCTGGTGAAGTCTGAAGGAGAAAAGCCAGCAATGGGGTGGGGTGGCGGGCTGCTGGTGGCGGGGTTAGGGGGAGGTGCATTGTCAGTGAGAGCAGCACTGAGCAGATTCTAATGACTTCAGTGTGGTATAAAGCAACCTGGACACTGAATTGCATCTGGTTTCCAGTGAAAGAGAACCACTTTGAGTGCTTAGCTGGGTTTAAAGTAGTTTCCTCACTTTGGTATGGCCACTCTGGATGTTTGCCCATATCTGTACCTCTGCAGCTGACTTTTTAAAATGCCTGAACTTTGGCTTGTTTTTCTTCGTGGATTACTAAAAAAAAGAATACCTTCTTCTACTAATTAGATTAAAGTTAACCCATGGGACCCTTTGGCAAAATACTGACTAGATTAATACTTCTTTTCAGCTAGAGTTTTTTTTTGTTTTGTTTTGTTTTGTTTCCGACAACAGAGAAGGAATGGAGTGTAACCTGTTACCTTCTGGTGAAATTCCTCATTGTGCTTTTGTCACTGTATTCTTACTGTGTGCAAGACCTGCCAGTCACAGGCGCTAAGTCTAAGCCTTGGTTTGAACGGCCTTGGGAATAAAGTCGGTTTCCCAGACCCTCCCTAGGGCCCTCATTGTTTTGATTTTCCTTTTTACACATATCCACCTACAGTGTGCTACAGCCCAAAACCCAAACTTCAAAATAAACATGCAGTCCCCTTTCATTTATCCAACGGTGAGACAGGCCATCAGCAGCTGCAGTTAGACTGAAGCCTAGAGGTAGACCCTCAAGTCAGACAACAGCCCTCTGCACAATAATCAGCCAAGGAGCGTTCACAAAGCCTGCATATCTTACACCCAAGCAGGACAGGCGTGTGAATCGAGGAGTAAGCTGTAGTGGTGTGGAAATTTCATGCATCCTCAAATGACGTAGATGAAGAAGGCATTTTATACCAAAGTAGCACCTTCTGTGCTCTTATCATATGGCCCCACAGTGCTGTGCCTAATGCTAAAGTTCTGGGGAGAGAAAGTGGTTGAAAAGCTGTAAACAAATAGTTGGGTAGACTTTAAAGTGGCGACAATAACACTCTGAGATTCAAAGTAGAAAAGAGCAGGCAAAGTGCAGCATTGATCACTTGGAAACCTCCTGACATTTTGTTACCAGCTTCTCTCCCCCACCTCCCCTCTGAGGATTTACTAATCATCTCAGCTTTGTGTCATCCTCGCCAGGAAGGGGCAGTGTGGAGCCATGGTAGAGCACTGCCTGGGAATCTGCAGGGCCAATGGGGCCACCTGCCAGCGGCAGGGCCTTTGTGTGACCGTAGGGAAGCTTGGGGCAGGGAACCACTGCCCCTGCCACCAGCATGCTGTCTGTCATCAGCACCAGGAGCTGTGCCAGGGGCTTTGCACTCCTGATCTTATGCAGCCTTCATACTGCAAGCAGCACTTGCTGGAGCAGGCTGCCCAAGGTCACAGAGCAAAGGTCAGCTGTGTCCAGCATGGAGGCCCTGCTCTAGTCCATGGTCACATCACAGGTCCTTTTCCTTTTTGACAGTATTTGGCTTTTGTAATTAACAAAATTATATATTCCAAGTTCTTAATTTTAATTGAAAAAAATTAACTATATGGTCCTTACCCTCTGTCTTAGTTGTCTATTGCTGTATAAATAATAGTTTACTACAGTTTAACACAACAAACATTTACTGTCTCACAATTTCTGATCATCAGGAATCCCAGAGCTGCTTAGCTGGTGTTTGTGGCACAGAATTTCTCATGACACTTTAGGCAGAATGTACATTGGGGCTGCAGTCATCTGAAAGCTTGACTGGGGCTGCTGGAGGGTCCTCGTCATTCACATGGCTGGAGGCTAGAGCCCTCAATTCCTCACCACATGGCCCTCTCCATGGGCTGTTTGTGTGTTTTCATGGCATGGCAGATAACTTCCCCCAGAGCTGGTGATCAGAGAGAAAGAAAGAGTGTGGGGGCTTGCGGGGGAGAGAGAGAGGAAGAAAGAGATGGATGGATGAAGCTACTGTGCCTCTTTTGACCTAGCCTCTGTGGTAGCAGGTATGTCACTTCTGCTTTTTGTTTCTGTAGAATAAAGTCACTATATCCAGCCCACACTTAAGGGGAAGGGAATTAAGCTGTCCTCTTCAAGGGAAGAGTATCAAAGAATTTAGGGACATATTTTGAAACCACTTACCTTCCCCACCCCATATATGTAAATATTCTGAGGCAAACAAAACAAAACAAAAACAGAAAGAAAAAAGCCCAGCATCACTACTAAAAGTAAATGGCGCTGCTCTTTACCTGCTTGACTGTCACTTGCATGTTCTGGTCACCAGTGGCTCCAGTTAAAAAAACATTTCCCCTTCCCTAAACTGCTTCATAAGGAATGTTTTCACAGCAGAAAAATCTTTACTTTTCAAAGGAATTTATGGGGACTGGAAAGTGTAGAGATAAAAATAGTTTGTCCTCTTGATTAAGCCCTGACTCTAGACCAGGCAGTATATCTAGGACTGACTTCCATTCTTTGTACTGCAGGCCAGTAGCCTAAGGGAAGCCACCAGGTGGCTGAGCTGGTGCCTGGGGCCTTCCACAGATTCTTCTGCAGGTGCTTCCGTCTTCCTGTCACCCTTAGGTGAGGCATAGCCCTCAGAGGATGAGGGTTAGCTCCCAGCTCATTCCTGCATGATATTCCCAACCACAGGCCAGATGGCTCAGGTAACCAGATCTCTGGGAGCAGAGCCAGTTGATCTTGGTTGGGATTGGCCAGATATTTCTGGCAGTTTTTGGGGGGATCACATAGACTTGAATGAAAGCTGTACAAGGTTACAAGGCTTACACACCTGGAAACCAGGAGAACTCTGCTGTTGGCTCTTCCCACCCCTCTGACCAAATTCCTGGTGAACATTCTGAAAAAAGACTTCTATGGCCCCAAAAGAGCAACCCTAAAGTTAATTCTGTAGTTTAGAGTGATTTGGGGGGTAAGGGAGCAGAACCAATTCTAGAATAAAGGTGTTTTTACAACCCACCCCCAACCCCCACAACCCTACCTTAATCAAAATAAGTATTAGGCACTTATTCCACTTAAGGATAAATCAGACACCAAGCCTAAACACTTGAAATTATAATTTCTTCCTGTGAGATGAAATGATTAAAATTTCTACAAATTATGATTACACACAGATCCTTAAAGAAAAATATATATGTATATATTTTCAAATGAGTTTATCAGTATGGTATAGAATATTTTAAAATATTTAACTTTCAGTCTGTCTGAAATGAAATGAATTTTAGTTTATAGGAGTGGGAAGTAAAGTAACTGAAATCTGAAGAAAAGTAAGAAAAGAAGATTGTGGGTACAAGAGTGTTAGGAGTTCAGGGTTGGGAGAGATCAGAAGTTTAGTTTTTAGGCATGATACCTTTAAGATACCTGTTAAATATGCAAGTGGCACTGAGGAGTAGGTGGTTGGATAAAGGAGTCTGGGGTTCAGAAGAAGGTCCAGGCTAGAGGTACAAGTGACTAGCCAAGAGAATGGATGACATTACCCAGGAAGTGAGTTTAAGTTGAGAAGAACTCTAAGGACTGAGCCTTGGATATTGTAGTGTAGTGTTATACGATAGAACTTTCTTCCAAGATGGAAATGTTCTCTATCGTCACTGTCCAGTACAACAGCCACTAGACACATGTGGTTGTTGAGCACTTAAAACATGGCTAGTGCAACTGAGAAACTGAATTTTTAATTTTATTCAGTTTAAATAGCCACATTTAGTTAGTGACTACAGCTCCGGTGCGTAAAAGTAGAAGAAATGGGGGATGAGCAGAGGAGAGGCCTTTAATGAAGGAAAAGAACCAGAGGAGAACATTGTCTTAGAAGCCAGCTATGTTGAACGTTGCTCATAGATCTAGTTATGAGGAAGATTTAGGATGGTGTAGCATGGTGAAGACAAAAGCCTGATTGGAAGGTGTTCAAAGGAGAATAAAGGGGAGAGAGAAATTGTAGACAGCAAGTCTGGACCAGTCTTTCAAGGAGTTTTGTGGTTGTCTAGGAGAGTGTGGGAGTAAACAGACTGGGAAAATGTAGAGAGGGCCAGGCAGTGCCGAGGGCGCGCTTGAGGTTAGTGGTCATGAATTTAAATGAGACCAGTTAGTGTGATCGTACAGTCATCCCCCCTTATCCACGAAGGCACATTCTGCGACCCCCAGTGGATGCCTGAAACCATGGATAGTACTGAACGCAATTGCCATCAACTGAAACATGTTTCTGTTCATGTCTTCAACCCATA
>NW_026652310.1:475852-615385 GCF_009828535.3 Hylobates moloch | reverse complement strand
AGTGAAACTAGCATAAATTTATTTTTCCTTTTTCACAATTTCACAGATAAAAGATTTGGTTTTATTGTAGGTTGTAGCAACCTCAGCATTCATTTTTTTCTTTCCTTATTAAGTCAAGAACTTTTACCTTTTCACTTAAAGGAAGCACTTTACAGCTTCTCTTTGGCATATCCGAATTACCAGCATCACTACTCTTTCATTTGGGGCCATTATTAGGTAAAATAAGGGTCACTTGGACACAGCACTGTGTTACTGTGACAGTTCATCTGATCACCAAGCTAGCTACTAAGTGACTCACAGGCAGGGACTGTAGACAGTGTGGATGCACTGGACAAAGAGATGATTCAGTCCTGGATGGGACAGAGCAGGGTGGTGTGAGATTTCATCATGCTATTGAGAATGCCACTCAATTTAAATTTTATAAACTGTTTATTTCTGGAATTTTCCATTTAATGTTTTCGGAACTTTGTTGACTGTGGGTAACTGAAATGGCAGATAAGGGGAGACACCGTATATTTCTCTCCAGCCACATATGTCAGCTGAAAGCAGGCACAGAGTAGCAAACAGCTGAATTTATCCACGGGTGGGATTTAACCAAGTGAATATGAAGTGAGGGGGCAAGTGAGAAGAAGTGATTGAGTTAGGGGTTGCAATGATAGGTCAGGGAATCTAAGACACAGAGAGAGAAGAGAGGACACCCTGAGAGTACAGAATGGTGAAAAGTGGACAGTATATGGGGTATAAGTCCTAGTGCAATGGAAGAATTATTGGATTAAGAATAGTTAGAAAGAATGAGCTGGAATGACAATGCAAGATTGTTGGAGAATGGGAGGCTTGAAGATGAAATTATGGAGGGCATGAAGTTGTTGGTAATGGCAAAGTAGGATATGGCCATGGGAGCAGGTATAACTGAGATGGAATGGAAGAAGATGGAATTTACAGGCCAAAATTTTGCAGGGACCATCTAACAGACATGGAAATTTCCAGAAATTATATAGGTCGGTGCAAAAGTAGATGCGGTTTTTGCCATTACTTCCAATGGCAAAAACCACAACTACTTTTGCACCAACCTAGTAACAGAACTAACACTGGAAAATGACTCTTCAAGACATGAAGCAAAGTAATCTGGGGAGGAATAGGTGACTGCAACTGGGAGGGCTAACTGGTGTTGGTATCAGCAGTCTGCAGGTAGGAGATTCAGAGCAGGGTGTTAGGAAGGACAGACAATTAATTGTTTGCAAGCAAGAGAGTAGCAAGGAAGACACCTACTCATCCAACAGGCCGTTTGGCAAGAGGGAGGTGGGAGAGAAAACAGCCACCTCTTGAGAGCCATAGGAGAAGGCAGTGCCTTCAGGCTCTGTTAGAGCAAGACAGTGAAAGGAATTCTTAGGAGAGAGGTCCCACCAAAAGGACTTATGATGGACTTGGGGAGGAATAGGAGTTGGCCAGAGAGGGTTGTACAGAGCCATATGGGAAGGAGAGTGAATAAGGAGGTAAATGAGGGATGACCTGGAATTGAGGAGTATAAATTGGAGTAAGAAGTACCTTGAGGTGAAGCTTGATGGGGTCTCCAAGACAGACAGTAGACGTAAAGGTGCTAGTGTGGGAGGCAAGAGAAGAGTTCTTACTCAAAGCAAGATCTCTGGATCTTTGGACTGATGGCAATGGGCGGTAGGTGGTCTTATGAAGAGGATGAGGGTCATGAAGGAAACCTCCTCGAAAATTACAGAATACCCCTCAGGTGTCCTACAGTGCCTGCATCTCTTAACCTGCTTTTTCTAAACTTGAAGCAATTAGGCTTAAACTCATCAACGACCTCAGTTAGCTTCCTCTTCTATAGTGTGGAGTTAATCCTATGGTAGAGCTCAGTGTTGGAGCAAGGACAAATGATGACAATGTCAGGGCCAGCGTGGGGCCCAGCAGTGGTGCTTGGTAGAGGTCAGTTTCCTCCTCTCCCCCCTCAGCTCCCTCTTGAATTTCCCCTCCTATGAAGGGAAGTTGTCTTTCCATTGGTATTTGCATTCCAAAAGTCAAAGATGTCTTTTCCTTCCCAGACTGAGAACCTATGTAATTCTCGAAGTAAATGACTGTATGTCTGGTTTCTCTCTAATTCCATCTGCCCACCTTTGACAGGCTTCATGGGTGTGTGACCTCTGTAGGCTTTGAAAGGCCTTGCTCTTGGTTTAATGTTCTGCTGTTGCCACCCTAAAATTCTTAATTTTTTAACAATGGTTCCCTATTTTCATTTTGCACAGAGCCCTGCAAAGTGCCCATTCTAACCCCTAAAAACTAAGTAACTGGTAAAACATGACCACAGGACAGTCAGGTAATTTGATTTATCATCCCATTCATGTGTCAACATTTCAGGATGAAGAGTATTTTGAAAGTAATGGAAAACACCTTAACCATGTCCTTTGTAAACAAGAACATAATTGAGTACGTCTAAACCCCTATGAACGCCCAATTTTTAATCCTATTTTTTCAGTGTGAGAAAACATCATCTCTTTCAGAAAGATTCTTCATTTATTGTCATTAACCCCCGTATTAATAAGTTGAGAATCTGAAAGTTATCCTTAACTTCAAGTGAAGCTTGACTGAATTATTATTATTCATGCCAAACAGAGCATTGAATTCTTCTTTAGAGCATTTCTTACCTGGATGAAGAAGTGCTCTTGTTAATTTTACAGGAGACATCTGTTTCCTCCAATGTGTACGTCCAAGAGCTGTAGCCTTGAGATGAGGAAAGAAATAACATGGGCAGGGCAGGCATGCATACCAGACTGGATCGTCATTTGTCATTTATCTGGGCAGAGGGCATACTGGCCTCATTCCACTCACCAGCTGGGAAGAACAAACTCCCTACACAGATATAGCCATCAAACTTAGATTATGGTGACTAATGCTAAATGAAGAGTCCACACGAGCTTTCTAGGTTCAGCAGGGCCAGACCTGTACTCTATGTACTCTTGACCCGGATTCAGAATTAATTTATCACCTTGACAGGCAACCAAGTGCCTGGAGTACTGAAACTTTAGTAGTTATTTAATGTGGGAATCACAGTTTTGATGGTGTAATATAAAACAGCAAATATTTCCTAGAGGGACAGCATTTGGATCAGAGAGACTCACACCACATCCACAATTTCTTCTTCAAACATTAGAATACTTTTTGGAAAGCGACAGCCTAAATTGTAGGTTGTTTCTTGGTTTTAACTGTCATTTTTATTTGTTTGTGTTCCTCTAAGAACACAAATATGCTTTTTTTTCTTTTCTTTTCTTTTTTATTTACTTTTTTCTCTCACCTAAACCCCCATAGTAGACAGGCAAATTTAAAAGTATGTCTTTCAAAAACCCAGTTTGTCTTCCTGCTGGCCACTTTGCCTTCTATTCTCTGATTAGAAAACTAATTGTGATACTTTATTATGCTTTAGATATAAGAATTCTGACTTTTTACACTTATCAATAGACTTTTGTGAAGTGTACAAGTTGACAATATTAAGTTATTTGCTTGTTTTGCTGGGCTATTTCTGGAACTAAAAATTTATCACATAAGGTGGCAAATTGAGAAAAGGAAAAAAAAACTAGGCTTTTTTTTCTTCTCAACTAATTTTTATTAAATTGGGGGCATCTAGTTACTGCAGTTGAGTAAGTGTTAGCCTTACCTGGGAAGCTGTAAATGATTATTTTGCCCTCAAGGTCAGCTGGCACAGTCAGCCCTGTCCCTGAGGCACATCTGCAGAGTGAGTGGGCCCCTTTGAGCCTGCCCAAGCCATGGCTCACAGTGAGGAGGGAAGTGTAGCCCAAAGGCCTTGCCAGGCTTAGCTCACAAGCTGGCAGTCACTTAGCATCCAGGAAAGCTTCATTCACTGTCTTGAGGTAAGCAAGTGGCCACTTGACCAGCTTTCCCACAGGTAGTCAATAGAACTAATGACAGCTGGTCACAGGCACACTCCTGCCCTCGATCCCAAGGCCCTAAAGTGAGAGAACTTCTCAAGAATTTCATTCATTCCAATATTTTTTGGACACCTACTATATGCCTGGCACTGTGCCAGATGCTAGATGGGCAATGGTCGACTTGATACATATGGCCCTTGCTCTGTCACGGAGCATACAATCTAGTGGAGCAAATCAACATTACAAATCCCACAAATTAGAGGGAAAAAAAAAACAGTATGCTAAGTGAATTTAAAGCAGGACCTTATTTAGACAGGGGGCTAAGGAAACGCCTCCAACTTTAAGCAAGAGAGGTGACTCAGGTGAAGGCAGAGGGTGTACAAGTTGAGAAACAGCTTGTATGAGGGCCCTGAGACAGTTGCAGGCACGAGCTTGGCTTTTCCAGAAAACTCAGGCTACCAGTGTGCCTTGAGCTGTGTGAGCAAGATCTTAAGAGGTGCAAAGAAGTCAGGAGGGTAGATCAGGGTCAATAACATAATGCTGGACAACAACATTAGAGATTTAGGATTTTATCCTAAATGTTGTGGAAAACCAAGGACTTTAAAACCAAGATGTGACAAAATCTGATTATGTTTTTAGAAATATTTTTAATTCACAAAGGGTAAGGTTTAATTGAGGGCAAGCCCTTAATTTTTTGTATCACTTTGAGAACTAAATCAAGGAGCATGAAACCATCAAAATGATTCAATCAGAGGCAGCCGGGTGAGTGAGTGGGGCTAAATTTGTGCCATCTGAAATTAGGGTCAAAGTTCTGATGGCTTCAGTTGTAGTGACAGTTCTGCTGCAGAAATCCCTTCTGTCCTTTGGAAAATAAATTTTATTTTAAAAACCTCAAAACACAGCCCAAGTAGCTTAAACCATCAGTACAAGTTTCCACTGACATCTGCCATGCAAATGTGTACTTCTTCAGCTGGTTGCTCTTCCTCACAGTTATGCTGGAAATCAGAGGCCATGAGAAGAAAGCAAGTGTGGGTATTTGGGCATGGTGGATGGTGTTCATTTTCCTAGATTTTTAAAATTTGATTGAATGTCAAGAGTGAAAACAAACCAACCCTAAAGTCCCTTAGCATCATCTCAGATAAGGGGAGAAGAGAGATGTTGGAATGAGGTAGGCGGGTTTATCTAAGATGCTGAAACTCAAAAGGACTGCTCATTTCTATCTTGACCTTCTTAGTAAATTATAAAAAAGCCCCAGCACTTTCAACAAGTGAACATTTTGTGGGCCCAACTTATGCATCTGAAAGAGACTCTCTTTGCTATTCACCAGGGAAAACTGGTTTAAACTGGAGGGTTTTAGAAGAGTTAGGATTAATGTGCAGATTGATTTTACTGCATATGAGTCTTCTGTGACTGATTTTAACCCTTCTCACTGAGAATGAGTTTACCTGTTGTCATGTGTTGGGAATAGCAAATTTCCTGATCAGTACCTTTATAATTCTGAAATAATTTGCTTCTAAAAGATGAGAAACTTTCTTAATTCAATAGCTTTAGGATAAAGCAAGTTAAGTAACTCATTAAATGTTTTTCTGACATTTTTATTTTACTTCAGAAAACTTTTTAGAACAGTGTTTGTTCTACTATTCAAATGACTAAAATAATTTGAATATTTCTTCTGAGAGAATGAAAATGAGAAAGGATGTATGAACAGTCCATGTCGCTGCTTAACTCACCCTAGAAAAGCTGGTCAGAGAACAGATCTAAGGAAACTCTTAAGTACGAAATTTCATTATAACTAATAGCAATAGCATTTCAGCACTACCTCTGTATTTAAAAAAGAAAAAAGATTTAGGGACCATTGACAAATTTAATAGCTCCTTAGAGATGATGTTAACAGTTTAGTCATAAGTTTTATGTTTCTGTCCTGTGTTCAGTGACATACCAGGAAAACACATTTTCAGAAAAGGTATGCTATGTAAATTGTTTCTTTTCATTACTATTTTACTTTATCCTACAAAATAATTTTTTGAAAATAGAAATGCTGGAAATATTTTTTAAATAGTAACTCTGATTTCCATCGTAAATTCAATTTTCATAATGAACTCATGATCTAGTGTGTTTAGTTTTTGAAATGTCCATGATCAATGTAAAAAGAAAAACCAAACCCATCACCTTTACTGTCATTAAATTTCTATAAGGAAGACCTTCAACTGAAATCTAATTTTTTTTGTTGACTCACCCAATGCTATATGTAATTTATTACTGTTATTTTGTATTGCTGATGTGGAAAACTCATGATATAAAATGAAATTGATATAAAAAACAGCCATCTGACAGCCTGAAAGTGGGTGGCGGGGGCAGTTTATAACTAAATTCATACTGCAGATTAGGAAATAGAGGATGACAGCTATGAAGCAGTAGCCCAAGGAAACACACCTAATAAGAAGTGCAGTCAAGTCCAGAACCAGGTCTTTGATTTGATCCAAAGTTTTATCAACTCCAGAACCATCAAAGATGGCCTAGAGTGCAACTTTGGATGAATTAGCATTAGTGTAACCTTTGTGTATATATATATATTTGCTAATGTAGCTGAAGACCTATGTATTTATATTACAGTTATTAAAGGTATTATTGAAATGTTAATAAGACAATGTAGTGTACTTTTGACATTTTTTTTTCATAATCCTATTCCAAACAGATTAAAAAACACAACAGTCCACTAGAGGGCACCTTTCTTCAACATCATAGTCTGTTCCCTTCCCCAGTACTCTGATAACCTGGTTTTAATCAGCCACTGTCGCCTTGGAGCATTGAAAAGCTTTTTTATTGTCAGAGATTCCATGTATTGCTTTAGCAAAATGCATGTATATTGGTAGGCAAGGCTATCTGTGCTGCTAAGATACCTGGAAGGATAAAGGGGAAGCATGACCCTTCTTCCCCTACACACGTACACGCATGCACACAAACTTTGTGTTAGTTTGGGCTTGGCCCTTCTTGACATGACAACCCAACTTATTTTTATTTGGAAAGCCTTGCCTTAGCCCTGGCAAATTTATACTACTTTTCACTTTTTCTGCCACTGCGTTCTCTGACTGACTCCAAATACTGGAAAACAGCGAGTAAGAGAGATGGTCTTTAAATGTTGACATAAATTTTAGATGAAATGATGTAGACTTCACCCAGATTTACCTATCTATCAGTTGCTGTTTTTCTACAGCATGTGAGTTTCAGTTAGTGTTGGACATAAAATACTATGGGGAAAAGAATAGGATTGTGTCCAATAAATAAGTACTCTGGCAGATTCTATTGAAATATAAAACCATCTCATTATTCTAGAGGCAAAGGGAGGCTCCCTGCTATAGCACTGCCTAATGCATTAGATTTCAAACTATGTCTGTAGAAACCCAGGGTTGCTGGAGGTATTTTTAGAGATTAATTTGTACCTATTATATGAGCGGCTAAACATCCCCAACCCTGAAAAAAAAAATCAAACTGGAAATTAAAGAGTTCTGAAATCTGAAAATAATTCAGAATACAACTACAAATGAGATAGTCTATGGGACTTTGGAGAAAAGTCCTATAAAGCTGTGGTAAGAAGGATATAACATTTCAGCCCAAACTGTAGTGATTTAATTCCCTCATAATCTGTGCAAAGTATTTCTCTCAACCCAATTTTTCGACATCAGCATATTTATCCTGCCAGGTGAAGTAGTCTTTCACAGTCCTCAAAATCAACGAACTTATAAATATGTGTCATTGACCATGAAGGTGGTAACTCTGTAGCTCTGTACTGGCCTTTCTAAAACATTCATGCCTGTGCATGCCCAAGCAATAAAATTACGCAAGTTGCCCAGAGGCCCAGCTTGGTTCAGTGCCAGGTTAGGATCAGGCACATCTGTTTGGCACAGTCTCTCATCAAGCCTAACAGTCGGTTGTGCAATGACAAGCAAACACCCAATATATCAAATGAGAAAGTCCTGTTACAGATTAATGACCTATTGTAAGTTTGGGTACTCTGTCTTATCTTGTTTATAATCAGAAATATGAGTAATTGCTATATATTGTTAGTAAACCAATTTTGAATAAGTTTCTTGCTACTTTGCTTTTAAGATTCTGGACATGTTTAATGAAGAATACGCGGAGATTGCAGCATAATCCATTAAAAGAACCGTTACCATTTACAACTACTTATTTGTGTGAAACAGGATTCTTTTGATGTGGCACAACCAAACAAAATCTTATTCCAGATGTAGCTTTACATTTAGTTCTATGTAAAACTATATCTGGAATAAGATTGTAGCTGACATCTATAAATTCTGCTTTCTCTTTTTTTGTATCACAAACAGCATCATGTTCTCGTTGAGAGACACATAAATATGAATTTGAACTCAGAATAGTTTTATTCTGATAGAAACATTTGATTGTTTTGCATGTTGGTTTTCATATTGATTTTCATTTAAAAGCAAATTCTAGTATTTAAGAAAATAGAAGAAAAAGTGCCAACCAATTAGTGATTCACACTAATAATTTTCTCAGGAAACTATTTTTTTCATATAATGTGAAATAATAAATATAAGTGTAACCAAGGCCAGAATAGTCCAAACTTCTGAGTGAATTAATTTACATAGGTTATAAAACTCTCAGGTAAATTTCTTATTTATAATTATAAGGCTAAAAAATTATAACTTGTCTCATTTTTATTCTTCCCTCACTTTCTATTTTTGGGCCTAGAATATTGTTAGAAGTGGAGAAGTATCCTGACACCAGCTGTCCTCTTCTGGGACTTCTGTTCCACATCTATAGTGTGGGAAATGACCTTGACGCAATAGTAGTCTGCAAGTACACTACCAGATATTCTATCCCAGAAGTCACAGGCCAAATTAAGATGTTCAGATCACACAGTTCATTACCTCTATTAAAATGCAAGGCAAGAAGCAAGGAAAAGACATGCGAGCTGACATACTTAGGATATGGCACAGGAGTATGGCGGGACCTTGAGTTACGCAATATTTATATGTCCAGCCTCTCTGCCACAACAGCCTTTCCTGTTGAGGATATGGTTATGAACCACAGTTGAGGTTTGAGAAAGGATTCCTGTTCCACTTAGACACAAGGTATCTGCCAGTGACACACAACTTGCTTTGTAAGAGACAGAGCCAATTCCCTCTGGCTTCCTCTGTAGCTTGCCTCTTAGCCTGATGAGAAGCTGGGGATTGTATTTACATTTCTCGGGCAGAGGACACATAGGACCAGAATGGGTGTCATCAATGGGAAATCAATGTAAGATCTAATGAATGAGGGCCTCATGTGCCTCAGATTATTTAGTGTGTCATGAATATTAGGCGGTTCTTTAGTCTTTTCATCCCTTTCTATGCTTGGCACTTACACACTTGATCTAGGCTTAACAAATCTGTTACTAACTTACTTATTGATATTTAACACATCTCATGAATTCTGACTACAGTAATCTCCTCCTTGGCCTGCCAGGGATACTTTCCAGGACCCTCGGAGGATGCCTGAAACCGTGGATAGTCCCAAACCCAATATATTATGGTTTTTTTCCTATACATACCTATTATAAAGTTTAATTTATAAATTAGGTACAGTAAAAGATTCACAATAATAACTAATCATAAAATAGAATAATTATAACAATATGCCAGCATCATGGCTCTTGCACCTTGAGGTCATTATTAAGTAAAGTAAGGGTTACTTGAATACAAGCACTATGATACCAAGACAGTCAAGCTGATACTGAGCCAGCTACTTAGTGATTCATGGGTGTAGAGTGTCCACAGCATGGATATGCTGGACAAAGAGAGGATTCACACCCTGGGAAGACTGGCACAGAATTTAAAACTTATGAATTGTTTATTTCTGGAATTTTCCATTTAATATTTTCAAACCATGGTTGACTACAGGTAACTAAAGCCTTGAAAAGCAAAACCATAGATAAGGGGGAATGATTGTGTGTCTGTTTACTTACTCATTATCTAAATCTAACACATACATTTCACCTGTGTCTTATAAGCTACTACATAGTCATTATCTATACTTAGCACACGTTTATGAGTTTCATCCATCTTCTTTTTCTTGATCATCTGTAGCAGAATTGACTGTTGTCAAATAATACAACAAAGCCCTTACAAAATCTCTTGGAAATACTTTCTTCTTACTGGTGCAGCCTCTGATTCCATGTCCTTGCCCTAGAGGTTTTAACCTGCAGCAGCTCCAACCAAGCAGCTTTAGGGACCAGATCAAGGCCACCCAGCCATCTGTGCTCCTGTACCTTCCCCTATCGCCACCACAATTCCTCTTTACTCAACATTTCTTTGTAATTTTACTCACCATATCTTCAGTCCCAAGACTGAATGAATGCCTGCCAGACACTCCTGACCCAGTTCTTTCAGCACCTGGCCCTTATTTTCTATTCACCATCATCAGTTTCTCCCTTTGCTGGCTCCTTTCCTGCTGCCCACCTAGATATTTGAGTCTCCCACATCTTAAACATCAGCTACATCGGCAACCTCTCCAAGCTACCACCCTAATGCTCTGATTTATTAACAAACTTGTTTACAAACTCTCAACTCAGCCCCTCAACTTCTTAGCCACAACCACCCAGCTTCCACCCCTAATGCACGACTACTGAAATTATTCCCTCAGCATAACTCATGACTTCCTAATAGTCCAAATTAATGGCTTCTGGTTGTTTTCCTCCTCCACGTCCCTGCAGTATTTGAAGAAACTAGGCTCTGTCAGCATTCCCTCTCTTTTTGTCACTTCTCACTGTGTTAGTTTTCATTCTCCTCTCACTTTGTTGACCATGTCTCCTTTGCATCCCCTTGCCCTCTAAGTATGGGCTTCCTACCCTTATCTGTAGTCTCATTTTCCTTAGTTTCAGTTACCATCGGTCAACTGTGGTCTGAAAATATTAAGCTATTTTGAGAGCAAGACCACATTCACATGACTGTTACTAAAGTATATTATAATTGTTCTATTTCATTACCCGTTATCGTTGTTAATCTTACTGCACCTAAGTTATAAATTAAACTTTATCACAGATATGTACGTATGGGAAAAACATAGTATGTATAAGGTTCAGTACTATCTTCAGTTTCAGGCATCTGCTAGGGGTCTTGGAATGTATCCCCCATGGATAAGGAGGGACTACTGAGTTAGTTTTCTATTTCTGCTGTAACAAAGTCTTCCAAATTTAGTGGCTTAAATCTACACAAATTTATTGGTATTATAATACCAAAAGTCGGAAGTCCTAAGTGGGTCTCGCTGGACTAAAATCAAGTTGTCCACTGAGCTGCATTCTTTCTGGAGGCTCTAGAGAAAAGTCAGTTTCCTTGCCTTTTCCATCTTCTAGGGACAGCCCACCTTCCTTGGCTTGTGGCCTCTTCTTCCATCTTCAAAGCCAACAACAACATTGGACCAAGCCTTTCTCATACTGCCATCTCTGGTTCTTCCTCTTATATCTCTCCGACTTTTACTTTATAAGACCCTTGTGATTATTACATTGAGCTCATCTGGATAACCAGGCTACTTTCCCCATCTCAAAGGCAGCTGCTTATCGTAATTTTGCCTTGCCGCTTGGGGATTAGGTTGTAGACAGTTGACCCAGGAGACAGGGGACATTATTGTGCCTTCTACAGTGATGTCTTTGTTTCTCTTTAGTTCTGTCTCTACAATCTCTCCCTTAATCTAATTCATTTTTACAGCTTCAACTATCCTCTCTGTGCAAAAGACCCCCAAATTCTACCTGTCATCCCGATCTCTCTTAAGCCCCAGCTGCCTCTTACACCTTCAACGGCGAATTTTATGATGAAAATTTAAACCTCCTTACTGTACCCCAACCCCCTCAGAATCAGTTCCTTCTGCTAACTTCCCTGTTTCTTTTCACAGCACCAGTTTTACTCCAGTAATGGTCTCAAAACCTCACAATTCCTTATCTTACTCCCTCCCCCATGTAGCTCACTGCCTAAGTGCCATCAGTTCCTTTTTTGGTGTCTTGGGATGCACCCCTCTGTCTTTGCCCTTCCATTCCCATGATCTCCTCTATCCTCCAAAGGACTGTATTCCTTGGACGGTTGATGTTGTTCTTAATTAGGAGAAGAAAACATCCATTTCTCTTCCTTTCCTGAGTACTTAAGAGCTGTTTTACATTACTCCCATTTCATCATGTTACCATGAGGGTCATATTCATTTATTCAATTGTTTCAAAGTATTTATTGAGAACCAGGTACTATGTCAGACATTGGGGATATAGCACTGAGTAAACCAACCAAGATGCAAGTTCTAAGGAAATTCACATTAATCTAGATCTACAAAAGACAGACATTAAATAAGTGAATAACCAAATGAACAAGATTGTTGCAGTCTCCTGGTTCACTCTAGCTGAGTGTTCTCTTCTTCTCTTGAATTTCTAGTGAGCAAACAAAATATTTGGAGGCATTTAACTTATCTTCGTCATATCTAGTCATTTGTGTACTGCCTCATTTCTCTTACCAAACTTCTTGAGGGCAGAAACACTACTTCACATGGCTCATGATAGGAGCTTCTTTCAACTACAAAAATCAAGGAAGATGTTGAGGAAAACACTTTGTGTTTCTGCGAAGCATTTTTAAAGGTTTATTGTCTGTAGATGATGCCAGTTTTGTTGGTGGCAACGATACAGGTTGAGCATTCCCCAACCCCAAAAGCTGACATCTGAAATGCTGCAAAGTCCCAAACTTTTTGAGTATTGACATGATGCCACAAGTGGAAAATTCCACACCTGACCTCATGTGACAGGTTGCAGTCAAAATGAAGTCAAAACTTTGTTTCATGTACAAAATTATTTTGAAATATTGTATAAAATTACCTTCAGGTTATGTGTATAAGGTGCATATGAAACAAAAATGAATCTCATGTTTAGACCTGGGTACCATCCCTAAGATGTTTCATTATGTATATGCAGATATTCCAAAATCCAGGACATTTCTGGTCCCAAGCATTGTGTATAAGGTTTACTCAACCTGTAGTGACAAGTAATTCTTTGGGTGGGGCATTCAAGGACCTGGTTTCCCCAATATCCACAGTATTAATTTTTCTCATCATTCCTTTTCTTTCATTGCCCAGTAAAGAAGTACAACTTAAGCTATATGTCTACTTGCTTTCTCCAATTTCCTGAGGAAAAGCTTAAAAGTTATTACTTAAGATGGTGACTTCCCTGCTCATCTTTCCCAACCCCAATACTTCATTTTTTCTAACATTTCAATTTGAACAGAATAGTAACAACATAGTAAGAACAGAATGGAAGCGGTTTTGGATAATAAATATAGTGGTAAAAAGTCATATCCTCAGGCCATCTGAGTTTCAAAAGTGAGTAACTGGGGTCAGCAACTGACTGGAAGGGGCATAGGAAACTTCCTGGCGTAAGCCGTGAGAGTTAAGTGCAAGAGTTGTCTTTCAAGTGGACTTTTTTCCACAAATACCCATTGCTGCACCACTTAGATTCAACAATTGATATTTAATAAACTTGCTTTGTCACAGCTCTCCACTGACCTATCCATCTACCCATCCATCAATTCCTCTCATTTACTTGATGTACTTCAAAGTAAGTTGCAGACATCAGTAAGTGCCCTAAATACTTTAGCTTGCATATCATCAATTTGAGTTCATGTTTATTCTTGTTTATTCTTTTGGGGTAAATTTTATGTACAAAGAAATGCACATATCTTAATGTTTTATTCAATGTGTATTAACAAATATACACACCTGTATAGCCAAACACTTAATCAACTCACACAGCTTATGCCAGAAAGTTTCCTATGCCCCTTCCGGGTCAGTTCCCGACCCAGGCTATTCACTTTCAAAACTGTATGCTCAAGGGCCTGAGGATGTAACTTTTTACTGTTATATTTATTGTCCAAAACCCCCTTTCATTCTGTTGTTGCTAATTGCCACAGTTGAAAAAAAAAATGCTTTTCTGGATTTAAAGACACAATAGTTTGTAGGTGGCAGAAACAGTATTTTAATAAGGAAATAATCTAATTTTTCTTCCCTTAAAACATACCTTGAATTGAGTTTTAGGTAGACTCACACTGCAGCCTCCCTCTTACTTTATGATATATTTTGATTTCAAGAGCAGCCTCATTTGGCTCAGTCAAAAGGGGTTTATTTCTCCAAGTCTAGCGGGTCCTCAGTTAGTATTCGTCTTAGTCTGTTAGGGCTGCTATAATAAAATATCATAAACTGGGTAGCTTATAAACAACAGAAATGTATTTCTTAGAGTTCTGAAGACTGAGAAGTCCAAGATTAAGGCACCAGCAGATGTGGTGTCTCGTGAGGCCCCGTTTCCTGATTTATAGATGGCAATGGCATCTTCTCACTGTGTCTTCAACACAGCAGAAGGGGCAAGGCAGCTCTCTTGGGCCTCTTTTAAAAAGGGCATGGATCCCATTTGTGAGGGCTTCACCCTCATGACCTAATCACCCCCCAGTGGCCCCACCTTTTAATACCATCATACTGGTGATTAGATTTCAACATAGGAAGTTTGAGGGCACAACATTCAGACCATAGGAGCGTTGTTTTCTATGGAACACATTCATTTGGTATGAACCCAGAAAATCATGTTACTTTCTTTGTTTTCCTTGCTTTGATGCCTTTTTGTTGTTGGGCATGCCACAACTTTCTTAGACCCTTGTTCCATATCTGAACAATAACAGTGTCAGGCTAAATGATCTCTTGAGGTCCCATCTAAATTTGAAACTCAGTACTTTTTATGGGAAGGGAAGCTGTGAAGATCTGAGAAGAAAAAAAATAATCCCTGTGCTACAAAGACTATGCTTCACATAAAAAGTTCATCAGTATTTCTTAGTTAAAGATAACAAATGTTACTGCAGTTTGGTAAACTATTCTAGCTTAAGTGTTCTTGGAACAGCTGGTTTCTGTTTAAAGTTTTTTGCACTAGCAAATCATACTTCAAATTATAACACAAAGTTGTTTCCAATGAACGACTATAAAGAGAAGCCTGTCTAATATATTCATTTTTTTCATCTTGTTTATACCTCTTGGGAGAGTTTTTTTTGACAGGATTTGGGATACAATTGTCAGAGATCTGTTCTCCCTAGAGCCACCTCTGAGTCACTTCCACTATTTATGGAACAGCAACTGTCAAGAGTGGAATCATGTTTAGCCTTTTTTTTTTTTTTAACAACACATGATAAATGTCTTTGGGAGCTTATGTAATATATCCCAGTGTCTTCAGTTTTCAGAAGAGACAGAGTCCAGGAAGCAGCTTTTTAAGTTTTGCACAGCTTGGAAACATGTTCCTGAGTCTTAGGGTCATAGATTATCAAAGTAGTAACTTGAGTAAGGTTTTAACTGCCTTTGAAGTTAGAGCTGTTCTGTCTTGGAAAGTGTTTTTTATATTCAGCATAAGATTTCCACTTCATCTTATCTGCTACCTTGCAAAGTGAACTTTTTTCCTTTGGCCTGCTCTTCTTTGCTCATATTTAGAATTCCAGAACCTTGGCCGGACACGGTGGCTCAGGCCTGTAATCCCAACATTTTGGTAGGCCAAGGCGGTTGGATCACCCGAGATCAGGAGTTCGAGACCAGCCTGGCCAACAAGGTGAAACCGTGCCTCTACTAAAAATACAAAAATTAGCCAGGCGTGGTGGTGCGCGCCTATAGTCCCGGCTACTCGGGAGGCTGAGGCGGAAGAATTGCTTGAACCTGGGAGGCAGAGGTTGCAGTGAGCCGATCACGTCACTCCAGTCTGGGTGACAGAGTGAGATTCCATTCCCCGCTCAAAAAAAAAAAAAAAAAAAAGAATTCCAGAACCTCGTTGGGTGGTTATATTGCAAGGCACTCTACACAGAAGTCTCTGAGAAAAGAATGGAGTTTTAGGATGGGGGTGTATTGTTTATTGTTTCTTATCCCTGACAAGTTTCCATCTTCTTTTCTTCACCTTGACTCATTCCCTACCCCCAGGCTTCTGCTTCATTCATCAAGCTTTCATTGTGCAGCCAGTGAGCAGGCCTAGAAAGTCCTGCACTTGTTATGTGGCCCACCCCTCTCCTGGACTAGGAAGGATAAGGGCAGTGAGCTTCTGCAGGGTAAGTCTCCAGAGTACTTTTCCTTTGAACCTGCTGCTGAAATTGAAGCCTCTGAGGATACCAGGAGTTGAGTTTTCAGGGCCATCTTTTCGTTCTCCTCACTAGGAAGGCTGAAATGAGTGTGCTTGTGAGTGCGTCAAGGAAGTCGAATTGAGATAGCAATAGCAGGCTTTGCTCCTGCTTGAACCTCAAATAGTAAAAATTAAGAATATTTATAAAAATAGGTTTTTCTCATTCCACAAAACAGATGAAGTTATTAAAATTACATTAGCAAATAATCCTAACGCAAACTCCCACCGTTTTTTAAGAGAGTGCTTGATATAAAAACTTGTCAAACATGTCAATTCCATTTCTCATGCAAAAAGTACTTGTTTTCTCTGTCAGTAGCACAGTGAAACTGTGTGGTTCATGGGAAGAGGAAGAGTTTTTGAGACGGCTACATAAATAGAACATAGGACAGATAGATACTAAAATAGCTTAAAAATAACGTCCCTATTGATTTTTTAATTTGATGGTTTAAATTCAGTCACATTTTTGTTAAGTACCATTTATGTACTCAGAGATATTTTATTAAGAAACAACATGGGCTGGGTGTGGTGGCTCACACCTGTAATCCCAGCACTTTGGGAGGCCGAGGCGGGCAGATCACGAGGTCAGGAGATCAAGACCATCTTGGCTAACACGGTGAAACCCCGTCTCTACTAAAAAAATACAAAAAAATTAGCCAGGCATGGTGGTGGGTGCCTGTAGTCCCAGCTACTCGGGAGGCTGAGGCAGGAGAATGACGCGAACCCGGGAGGCAGAGCTTGCAGTGAGCTCAGATCTCGCCACTGCACTCCAGCCTGGGCAACAGAGTGAGACTCCGTCTCAAAAAAAAAAAAAAAAAAAAAGAAGAAAAAAAAGAAAAGAAACAACAAAACTAATTGCCTGTGGCAACTGAGGAATATAAATAAGAAAATTTTATTTAACTTTTCCCCCTTAATTTTCTCATTACATTAGCTTGAAGAATTAATTTACAGCCCAGTTTTTTCTTTTTGTGTATCCCCAAGTCCTAAAGTGGCCCTGAAGCCATTCAGAAACTGGCCCCAGTTTTTTCCCAGAAACGTGTGTTGTCTGACTTGTATTTCCTTTGAGTATTGTCCGCAAGTCCAGAATTACTCTCTCTCAGGGAGGATGGGTCTGTTCCAAGAATTGTATGTGCTGCATTGGGGGGTGTCCATATTTTCAAGTCACAGCATTGGGTAATAATATATGTACAAAGCCTTACATTAAAAAAAAAAAAACTTCCAATTAAGAGTTTAGTTTTCATGAAATAAATTATAGCGACTTTAATATTTTAATAAGTTATCTCCCTAAAAAAACTTATAACAGCAATTATTGTATCTTATTTCTATTTTACTTAAAAAGAAGCTAGGAGCCACAAATAAGCGGGGAATTTAAAGAATTACAAAATAATCCTTTTAAAGCGTAAAGACCTTTTAGTTATAAAGTTGACAAACACTTCAAAAACTCAACATAGAAAAACATCCTTTCATTGTTGGTATTCAGAATGGATTGTTCTCCCTTTAGCATGTTAAAAGTTCTAAAATTATCTTTAAGGCCTTTTTTTTTTTTTTTTTTTTAGCACCAGCCAAGCAGCATTAGTGGGCAGGAAGGATGATGCCGGAGGTTAGAAATGTTCAACTGCAACATTGATTTGTGTCTGTCTCTCTCCCTCTCCCTCGCTGGCCTTTTTCTCGTTAATGAGGACTAGAATGTTTCCACATCAGTTAACTGCCTTCATAAAGCACCAGAAGGTCACACCAGCTCCAGACTGATCCTTTTCTTTGTGCCTATAATATAATTGGCTGATTGTGCGGGTGATGAGCGCCCCCTCCCCCAGCCTGGTCCCAGCTCCATGTTCCTAAGCCTGCCTCACTGGTTTTGGAGGGCTGGAGAGCAGCTCAGCTCGCTAGCTGCGCGCTTCCCGGCACAGGCAGTGCCACTGCGCAGGTTGATCAGCGAAACAGCATCCATTTTAATCTGCGGGGAGCCCCTGCCTTACCAGGGCGTTCTCTCCTCCCTCCGGTGGATGCTCCGCGCCTGCTCTCCGCAGCCTCGCTCAGCAGTCCTGCGTTGGGGTCTGCGCCCTAGGATGCACTGAGATGGTACATCAGGATAACTGCTCGTATCAGGTAAAATGTAAAGCCTGATTCTGAGGCCGGCATCCTTTGGGAGAGGAGGCCTTCCTCTTCCAAAGCAGCAGGTTGCCTCTTTCCGGATATTCAAGGGATTTTGCCATCTTCCACGCCTGGCCTTCATCACATACAGTATCTGAATTGTAATTAGGTTTTCTGGGGAGTAATGGGGCAGAAAACACTGCTTCCTTGGCCTATAAAGCATTTGTGAAATTCACGGAGGTGATCTGTGCTTTGCATATTCTGTACGTCTGCAAATAAGAGGAATTGCTTTGGACTGTAATTTGAATTTAAGGGAATTTCAGAGGAAAATCTGTTTGGAATCTCACATCGATAACATTGAAAAACGTACTTTTTGCTCGTTGCATAGGATGTGAGTTGCTTCACATTCAGCTTTTAGGACTGTCTTTAAGAAATTATGTAAATAGATAGTCGCGATTGATAATCTTAGAAATTTTCAAAAATCAGCCAGTATGCACATGATGTTTAAAGTTGCACTTGTGTGTCTTTCCGAACTTATTTTTACTAGTATGTTGTTTTAAATGGTTGGTAAATAAGCATTAAAGTATCAACATGCATCAAAAACTCCAAATAGAAAAATCTTAGTAATGCATATTCATTTGTATGCTAATTTGCTACTGGAGTTATGAATTAAACACTTAGACAATTTCAAAAGATCAGCTCTAGAGTGTTTAGTAACTCCTTGGTAGGACTTGGACTGTTGAGGCAACATTGAAAGTATTTTTGTTGAAAACAGACAGCAAGAATGTTCTCAGAGAAATTGCTCTTTGCAGCAGCAGGCATGGCTGGTCCAAATCCTGGAGAGTTAATATTGGGATGTTACTCAACTGACTGAGTTTAGAAGCTCTGAGAGACCAATTCTCTAACTTAATGCCTCTTCCTTGTGTGAGGTAGGTTACCTGAGACAAGCGTTTCTCGTAAGGTCAGATTTCACAGTGGTGAATATGTGCAGGCAAAATAGTACATTTCACAAGACTCAAGGCAGTGGTTTCTCAGCTAAGTAACGTGTGCCTATGAAATGTATTTACATACTTTGTCTTGCTTAATAACTAGAAATTTGTACTTATAGATTTATTTCATAGTATTTTCATTTTATGGTACATTTAGGGCCGTAGATCCTAAATATTGAGCTTCATGCTTCACAGTAATTCTTTCCACGAGAAAGGGGTCAGAGATGCTGAGAAAAAAACCAACATGTCACTTACACATAATACAGAACTTGAGGGTAGGGGATGTCAAGTATCTATAGAGAGCCTAATCTACTCATGGCATGGCTCCAGGTGATTGAATTACTATAATAATTAAAATAACTCTCTTTTCAAAGAAGCTATTTATTTTTGAAGGGCAAACTACTATAAGATTATTCCCTATGTCTTTTCATTAGGTTGAACATAAAAGCATTGTTTTTGTAGGTTGAAAATTAGTCAAATATCAGCAATTTCATCTGGAGAGAAGGGGTTATATTAGCATTCTGCTTCTTCCAAAGGAAGATAAATTGATTTTATTTTACATAAGCTGCAATATATAACAGTGTCATTATGTGTTTAATAGTTTTGAAGTATTTATTGCTTATTTCCACAATAAAATTAAGTGTATGGGTTGGGTAATAATGGTCAGTAGATTTTGCATCTGCATGGGATTTTATAGTAGAACTACCTACATGTGTATGTTCTTTTGAAGTGCTCTCTCTTTATACATAGCTCAGCAAAAACAGAAACATTAACCTTGAAGCCAAATCTTAATCCCACTTAGAAACCTTCATTTTAGAACCCAGCTGGCACCACATGCAACTGGATTCAGAAAAGGTGCTTTCTCTAAGTCCTTAGCTTGATGTTTGTAGTCACTGATGATATCTGCAGTTGAATGGCTTTCGGAAACTTCCCCACGATTTTACAAGGACTTACTTATTTTTTAAGGATGATACTGCAGTGGTTAAAAGCAAATTTCTTAGCATTTTTAGTCAGTTGGTAGAATTCATTTGAAATATTGATTCCTTTTCTCTCATAAATGATGTATACCAAGATTTCTTAATGGGTAGTCCATGAATGGGGGCTTCAGGGGCCATTCCCCTGAAAATTGCATGCACATTTTGGTGCTTTTGTATAGATGTACATCATGGTTGTCGTGAGCTACCACGCGCGGCCTATCCCAATATTTCTATCATGCTTCTCTAATTTATTTTTATACTTATTTATCACCATTTATCATAGTACATATTTTACTTATTTGTTTATTTTCTGGCTCCCTCACTCACTTCATGAGGGCAGGGATTTTATCTTTGTCCTGTCTGCTTTCCCAGTGCTTAGAATAGGTCCTCAAGTAGTACAGATGGATATGTCTACTATTTGTAAAATTGACTAACAAAAAAGGCATTGTAAGGCCGGGCGCAGTGGCTCATGCCTGTAATCCCAGCACTTTGGGAGGCCGAGGCGGGCAGATCACGAGGTCAGGATATCGAGACCATCCTGGCTAACACAGTGAAACCCTGTCTCTACTAAAAAAAAAAAAAAATACAAAAAATCAGCTGGGCAAGGTGGCGGGCCCCTGTAGTCCCAGCTACTCGGGAGGCTGACGCAGGAGAGTGGTGTGAACCCGGGAGGCGGAGCTTGCAGTGAGCCAAGATCGCGCCACTGCACTCCATCCTGGGCGACAGAGCAAGACTGTCTCAAAAAAAAAAAAAAAAAGCATTGTAAACATTCTATGCCACTTTGGTTTCTTGTTTTATGACTTTCAGTCCTACTCCTTCCCCTCCTCCCACCATGAACCTGCACTGTTTTCATTGTGTGTGAGCTGGTTATCGATCCCCTTATTTCTTGTTAGTTTTCTCATCTGTGAAATGGAGACTTTCCCAGTTAACTTCCTGGCATAAGAGTTGCCAGGTCCCCTGCCAGAGGCTGCCTTTCTGCATAAACAAGTCAGTTATCATGAATTAAGAGCCCCGTTCCTCTTGTGTCATTTCTTCTGAGCACATCAGGGGTTCGGTGAGGATTGTTCAGCGGCCCAGGGAAACCGTCTCACTTCATTTCCCAGTTGTATCTTGCTAATATGTAGAAATACAATGGATTCTTATACATTGCTTTTCTAAATGGATGATTTGTTTTGAAAAAGAGAGTTTCGCTGCTACCAAGAGCCTGAACACCCCTGTTTGAGCAAGGGTTTGTAGGCACTGTTCTTTAAACAACATAAACCAAGGAGGAATAAACAGAAGGAATTCTCCTACAGAATTTTTCATGGCTGTTTTGTTTTGTTTTTAAAAGTGCTCACCTCATTGTCATCTTCATATACTTTTCTTCCTTACAGGATTTATGTTAGCAAAGAGGTTACTGAGGCATGTGTTGTCATTTGTGGTCATAGCCCTGTTAAAAGATAGAGCTATCGTCCTCCATTTTCCAGTCTTGGGAGGAAGCCAATCTCTTCAGGAAAGAAACTTGCCCACAGCTTCAGGCCTGGCAGCCTTCAAGAGGCCACATTTTTCTAAATGGTTTTTGATAGACAGCTTAGAAATATTGTAAACTTGAAAGCACAAGTTTAGGTCGAAGGGTCCGTTTTGCTTAAAAGCTCTTAAATATTTTTTCCCTCTTTCCTGGAGTGGGGTTTTCGGCTAAGTGTGTACATAAAAACAATGACATACTTTCATACCTTTCTTGCCATTGCTTAAATTCCCTTATGACTGCCCCAGATATAGATCGCACCCTGACATTCTTAGCTACTGTGGGAATGGAGACTTGAGAAAGTAAAGAGAAAGTAAAATAGTGTGTGAATAACACTCATCTTTTTCCTCCCTTGGGAGCGTAAAGAGTCCCTTCTTCAAACACATACCAGGTCATGAGAAGCACCGTCAGAAATCTTTAATGCTTCCCTGTGTTCCTTAGGATACATTTCAGACTCCTCTACATGGCCTTCAAGGCCCGACATTTGTTTCTGACCCCTAGGCAGAAACGCTTCTCGCTCCAGACCCTTTATTCCTGCCTTCACAGTGCCATCAGTTCTTAGCTGCAATGCCTCAGGCTGAGATGTCTCCTACCCACACACCACCTGCTTCCACCCACTGCAGGCTAATGCAGCTCTCAAGGCTCAAATGCCACCTCCTTCAGTAAACTTTTCCCGTTTATCTCTCAGTCCAGATGCCTCCTTCTCAGTACATTTTGTTTTTACTTGCATTAGAACCCATTTACAACTATTTACATATAGGACTGTCTCCTCCATTAGACGACAAGCTTCTTTTTTTTTGTTGTTTTTTAGATGGAGTCTTACTCCATCGTCCAGGCTGGCATGCTGTGGCGCAATCTTGGCTCACTGTAACCTCCACCTCCCGGGTTCCAGCGATTCTCCCACCTTAGCCTCCTGAGTAGCTGGGATTACATGTGCCCACCACCATGCCCAGCTAATTTTCTGTATTTTTAGTAGAAACGGGTTTTCACCACATTGGCCAGGCTGGTCTCAAACTCCTGACCCCAGGTGATCTGCCCACCTCGGCCTCCCAAAGTGCTGGGATCACAGGCGTAAGCCATCGTGCCTGGCCGACAACAGGCTTCTTGAAGACAATGGGCCTTCTTTAAATTTCCACAAGTCTCTGCCTTATACACAGAGTATGTGTTCAATAAATGTTTGTTGGATTGAATTGCACTTTATGCAATTGTTGATGTTCTGAGTCCCTAGGATCAGGGTTTCCCATCGTAACCCCAGAGATAAGCTCAGATCCATACATTGTAACAAGGAGTTGGTGAAGCTGACCTCAGAAGTCCATGTACCTGGCTTCTCAGCCTCTTGACCAGTTGCCAGCACTTTAAACATCTCGTGTGCCAGAATTGGGGGTGCAGTGCAAGGCACAAAATAAATGAATGACTGGGATGCACAGACATTCCAGCCTTCCCAGAGACAATGCATTAAGAAAATACCTCCAAGCCTACTTCTTCATCCAGAGAATTTTCCCAAGATGAACCTCATGGTCTGTCCCCAAGTGCTTTGCAAGTACTCATCTCCAAGCTGCCTTTCTTACTATAATGAGTTTTGCAAAGTTTTAATACATCCATCTGCCTTATAGAGGGATAATTTTACTGCCGCATGGAATATCAAAGTTTTCTGTGGCCAAATGTTTCAGCCCAATTGAGGTACCATACCCAGCACATAAAATAAAAGACACCCTGTGTTGCTCTTAAATGATAAAACTAGGGAGTATATCAGTTTAAGTAGTACATCATGATATTCTTAAAATTCTTGTTGGAGAAAGTAGTAAACAGCCTTTTATGCCGAGATTCTAGTGGGTCATTAATGGTTAACACAGGAAAGCAAATATATTCTATCCCTATCAACACCAGGACAAGTGAGGACTAGTCTCTCAATCCCTTCTTCCTGTGATTGAGAAAACAAGGTATCAAATTTGAGTTCAAGATTCCACCCAGTTAAAGCCTGGTTTCTTCCACAGCAGGGAAAAACATATTAGAATGGAAAAGGGAATTTCAAAGCATTTTAGCGCTCTATTTGATGGAGGCGTTTAAATATAAGTTCAATGAGACAATTTTCTGTTTTATTCTATAGATTTTTTTGATGGGGAATATTTTTTCTATAGTTAATAGTACTGAAGAGTACTTGGTCTTCATTGTTTTGCCTGTTTAAAGTATAATTGTTGTCAGCCTTGTTAAGATATAATTGTGTTTTTCCAAAAAGGTAGTAACCTTTGAAATCAATAAAATAATTTTGGAGATAAATGTATATGCATTTTTTTTTTAGCTCAGATGTCTGAAAATCTAATTTATATGCTTTACCACAAAAGGAGCACAATGATAAGAGCCCCACATGGAAAAAAAAAATTAGCAGGGCTTCATTGTGGGCCTGATCTGAAATAGAAATTTAGTACACGCACATCATTTCTATTTAAAGTAGCACTTGGGCTTCAAACTTCATGATTCAGACTTCGAGTGATTTTAAGAAGTACATATGTGAAATATATTTTAATCCAAAGGTCTAGTATTTATTCTTGGAAAGGATGGTGGTGATGGGGGGTGGGAAGGAAATGGGGCATCTCTATGGAAAATATCACATTGCATTGATGCTTGTTCAAAAGTAGAGACCCCCTATTCATGCACATACATACACACAAATATATAAAATCTTGGGGAACGAATCACAGTTTTACATACAGAAGCCCAACATTAATAGAGCCCTATCCCATTGAAGTCATATCCCATTATTTATTTATATTCTCTATAACAAGGGAAAGTTTGAAATCTTGGTGTACTTAGTATTCCCCTGTGCACTATATAGAAGCATCAGAAACTACCAAGCTTCCTGAAATAGAAAGTAATTTGACAAAACTGCTTGAATTCAAAAGAAAACAACCATCAGAGAGGCCTAAGTGACAATCAGTGTAGGAAAGCCATTAATGGGGAAAGAACACACAGAGAAACATAATGAGGACATTAAAATTGGTTCCACTTGGAAGCTGTGCGATGGTCATCAGGGTGACCGTAGTTGAGTTTCTCGTGCTCAGTTTTAGTTGGACAGGAAGATTTACAACTATGGCCCACGATCTTTTAGATGTAGGAAATTGTGTGACACTGTCTACTCCCAACACTGCCACCTCTGCACCCCACACTTTTAATACCATTATTTTAATTTTTTAAAAATCTATACAGCAAAGTACTTTAAATGGCCTGCATATTTTCATGGCTTTTCTAGCTATCAGAATACTTTAATTGAAAAGCAAACCAAATTTAGATGAACTTTGCACAGAAGAAAAAATTATTTGAAAAGAGGTTATAAACCTAGTAAATGGAATATGGATGTTAAGACTGAGGAGAATGCAATGGGAGATGAAGGGTTAATCAGGATGAAATCAAGTTTCCATGTATGAATGGGAAAATCTTTTGACAGTGCATAAGTGATCTCCCAGTAATGTGGTCAGTGTTCTCAGAGTTAATAATTTCCACCAATGGCTGATAATGATCATTTAAAAGCATTAACTCACGTGAGCAATGTGCCCTTCAATTCAGATCATGGCTCAACAGGAAACTGAAGCTCTTCATGCTAGTCCTTGAAATTCAGAGCAGCAAGTGGGAAGAGGCTTTTTCAACCTCAGGGATTCTAAGTGACTGTGAGTAGGTTTTCTAAGGGAGAGCACTAGTATCTGGGCCCATCTTATGCATGGACAGTTCATTCTAGACAGGGCAGCAGCAGAGGAGGTAC
This sequence comes from Hylobates moloch, assembly GCF_009828535.3. Taxonomy (NCBI): domain Eukaryota; kingdom Metazoa; phylum Chordata; class Mammalia; order Primates; family Hylobatidae; genus Hylobates; species Hylobates moloch. The sequence continues at coordinate 590,005 of NW_026652310.1, read as the reverse complement.
CAGAGACAATCCCCATAGAAGGATAGGAGTGGCTGTCTCCCCATTTGCAAGCTACTGCCAAACCATCAGGCATTACATTCAGTTCAAGTCTCTGCCAAGGTGGTGTTTTATTTTGTGTTTTCCATTCCTGTATTCATTTGGACCACATGGAAGTGAAATTAATTACAGTGTTGATCCCAAGCATGTAGTCAAGGTCTTGCCACCCTGCCTGGAAATGTGGTTTGAAATAGAGGGATAATGGCTGATAATGATATTTTTTTCAAGTTCTAGAGCAACCCTTCTACACTTTAAGTTATATTCAAAAATCCTAGGGGTCTCTTTTTTTTTTAAATGCAATTTCTGATTCAGTGGTTCTGGAGTGGGACTGGAGGGCTTACATTTCTAGAAAGCTCCCAGTGCTGTTGATAATCTGCTTGGAGAACACACTTTGAGTAGCAAAACTCTAGAAAGTTTCACAGATCAGTGATGCCACACATAATAGGAAACTCTCAGATATTTTAAGCTGGCACAAGCTATCCTGAAAATGGTGGCACAGCTCCATCTGGAAAGGGTTTGGGCTACGAGCTTATCTACGTGCTGAGCTTCTTTAGGGAGGGTGCACAGTGATGTCACCACCACTGAGAACTGCCCTCAACCTCTTGCATTCATGTTTCAGGAGCAAATGTTCTATCACTTCTCTCTGTATAGTGCTTATTAGAGAACACTTATGACAAAAAAGGAGCTAGCAGGTAGAGGAATGGAATGGTCTTTTAGTATTCTCAGTACTATTCCTTGTTGCTGTTGTTTTGTTGGGAAATTTCCATCTTGAATTTTGAGGTGCCTTTCTCCAAAAGATAATATATTATCAATGTATGTGTATATACATGTGTATGTATATCATTACTATATTACTAGTACAAATATATTAATTTGTATGTATATATACATAATCATGAGAGTTCAGTTTTTCTCATTTTAATTGTATACTTAAGCCCACTCTGTTAAAATTAAAGTAAAAAGATATTAGTAATTAGGCATGTCGTTTTATGTATCTTACTGAGTCTTGCAGCCTCTAAATTTTTATGATTTCATCCATGTTAGCTATCGATTATAGGTTGCTAAGTGGACTAGGATATTAACCCAGATAAGAATGAAATTCATGTTGTAGCTGAACCCCAAGTGGAGTGGACTGAGGTCTGGAAATCAGTACAGTCATGGAGCCAGGAGCAGAATACTGCTTTGCTGCTACTGTGAAAGAGCCATTTTTACGGTCTTTAGAGCTTTTCAAGCTCTAGTCTGCAGAGTGAGTGGGGTCTGCAGGGTGCTAGGGCTTCGTTTCCACAGAGCTTTCCTGAGAGGCTGTGCTGGGGCTGGGATAATAGGAGAATAGAGCATCCAGGTGGGGTGTGGTAGCCCTCCTCATTCAATCAAAGCAGACCCTTTTTTCCTTTTGAACATATGTGAGTTCCACAGAAGATTTCAGTTGAAAAGCCCTATTAATGTTTCCTACTGTGGACAGCATTTAGAGGAAACATTTTAAGCAGCGCGTTCATATTTCCTGTGTTCACGTACTTAGTCAACAGCTCTCCATTGCGCACTTATCGTGTGCAAGGCAGTGTTCTACATGCTGTGGAGTAAACAAGATGACAAATCCCTGTCCCCTTAGAAAAGAGCTTGAAACCACAGTGGCTGTTGGAAAGAAGCAACAGTGGTGCTAAAAGACACCAGGTAAACTGAAAAGGAAAATTCATCATGTAGCCTACTAGGTTCTGACATCAGTGAAGTAGCTTCCGTTTCATTTCTTGAGGCTTCATCAGGAAGAGATATGTGACAATACGTGCTGGGTGTTCCAGATGTATGATCTGGAAAATGTTGATTCAGCTCTTGATATTGTTATACAGGGAGCTGTATTAGTCCATTCTTACACTGCTATAAAGAAATACCTGGCCAGGCGTGGTGGCTCACACCTGTAATCCCAGCATTTTGGGAGGCCGAGGCGGGTAGATAACCTGAGGTCAGGAGTTCGAGACCATCCTAGCCAACATGATGAAGCCCCGTTTCTACTAAAAATATGAAAATTAGCTGGGCGTGGTGGCGGGCACCTGTAATCTCAGCTACTTGAGAGGCTGAAGTCGAAGAATCGTTTGAACCTGGGAGGCAGATGTTGCAGTGAGCCAAGATTGTGCCACTGCACTCCAGGCTGGAGATTCCATCTCAAAAAAAAAAAAAAAAAGGGAAATACCTGAGACTGGGTAATTTATAAATAAAAGAGGTTTAATTGGCTCACGGTTCTGCTGGCAGTACAGGAAGCATGGTGGGGGAGGCCTCAGGAAACTTACAATTACGGCAGAAGGCAAAGGGGAAGCAGGCACATCTTCACACGGCCAGAGCAGGAGGAAGGGAAAGAGCGGGGAGGTGCTACACACTTTTAAACAACCAGATCTCATGAGAACTCTTATCACCAGAGCAGCATTAGGGGGATGGTGCTAAACCATTAGAAACCACCCCCATGGTCCAATCACCTCACACCAGGCCCTACCTCCAACACTGGTGATTACAATTGAACATAAGATTTTGGTGGGGACACAGATCCAAACCACATATCTGGAGCTCTGCTAGATTTGTCTGTGTTGAACTCTAATCTTTAAAAGCTATGCTTGGATGGGCGTGGTGCCTCACATCTGTAATCTCAGTACTTTGGGAGGCCAAGATAGGAAGATCACCTGAGCCCAAGAGCTCAAGACCAGCCTGGGCAACATAGTGAGATCCCGGCCCTACAAACCTTTTTAAAATTATCCAGGCATAATGGTGCACACCTATAGTCCCAGCTACTCAGAAAGCTGAGGTGGGAGGATCACTTGAGCCTGGAGGTCAAGGTGGCAGTGAGCCATGATCATGCCACTGCACTCTAGCCTGGGCAACAGAGCAAGACCCTGTCTAAATAAATAAATAAAAGCTATACTTGATTATTTTATTCAGCACAATTATTTCTTACAGAGGCGGCCAGTGTGGGATGGTCTGGCACACTCATTTAGAGTGTGGGCCACAGAGGCAGAGAGCCCATGTTCATCTTCCTTAACCTCACTGAGATCTTTCATTTTGCTGTAAAACACAACTGATAGTAATATCTATTCCAAAATATTATTGAGAGGATTAAAGACATATGTAGGAGGTGCATATAAAGTGCCTGGCACATAGCAACCCCTCCCTCAATAAAGGGTAGCTATTGTTATGTTAATATATGCCAGGTAAGAACATGCATGCTTCCTTCATTTTAACTAACCTCCTTTGGCAGGATTTGACATACACAGGGTCCTTCAAACTAGAGCATACTTTAACCCCAAAGTCTTAGCCTTGGTGAATTCTCCTGTATTTTGAGCACTTGCACTGGGCACTGGGAGCAGCAGTCTGTGGCCAGCATTGCCACAGCCCCAGGAAGCATTCTGGGCTGCCTGCATGCAGACAGTGGGACCCCCATCTGGAGTGAGGGTCCTGGGGTTTGAAGGAGAGTAAGACAAGGGAGATGTCTTCCAGGGAAAACCCTGCCCAAATGCAAATGTGTTTCATGAGAGACAACTTGTTATTGTAACATCTGAGAAACATGCAATTCATTATTTTCGGAACTGAGGTGGGGCAATGAGAACGGAGTAAAGGGAAGATTTCACTTTGGCTCGGGGGCTACAGAGGGAAGTATTTGCTTTATAGAAGTAGGGCTATTATAAACTACCTTGAGACACATTTATGCCACAAATCTTCTACAAATTGAATTTTAAAAAAATGTGGAGAGAAATAAGTAGACACTGAAGGTGAGCATGTCAGCAGCGGTTCAGATGCCAAAAGTTATCTTGAATAGCCTTTTTGCTTTTAGAACTCTGTTCTTAACAGTATTGTGGTTGCACAAGAATCTATATTGGAAAATTTATTGACTAATATACTTGCTGCTTTTCATCTAAGCTTGTCAGAGTGTAAGATGGTGTTGCTAAATGAAGACTTGCCCTTTGAATTCTTTTCTGACCTATTTCTCCTGCAAACAGTAGCTTTATTTTTTGGAAATAAACAGTGGGCATAATTTTTAGTTTATGACAGTAGTAAGCTGATCCTGATGAGTGTGTGTTTGTGTGTGCACTTCTGCTTGTCTGCATCTTGCACCAAAACATCCTCCAGCTGTGGGCCTTTTCCCTCTCTTTAGTAAAGCCTGTAAACAAAACCAGAAGCCATGGGAAAAGTGTAAAGAGAGCAGCAGAAAAGAACGTTTGCTTTTGTGAAAAAGCCCGCCACTGCTTGAATTTTAAAGAAAAGTTGATGGATCTTTTTCTGTTGCCTATATTAATAGAACAAAGCACTGCTCCCAGGGCAGAAGGGTCCTTCTCTGTGTTGGAAGTGAATTTCAGTCTCGTCCTGGAGCTCCTACCAGATGAGACTTCTACACGTGATTTTAAGAAATGATCAGTTTAGCGGGGAAAAAAGCAAACATCTGTGTTACAGGTCAGCCTTTAAATTATACTGTTTTAGTTTTGTCATGGGATACCCAGCTTTTAACTCAGTAGTGAAGTCGGCTGGGCTGGAAGTTTTCACATCTATTTTTATCCCACATAATCTACCCCTGGTTCAGATTGCTAGTTTCCTCACAGAGCTCCAGTCCACACTCGGCCCTGAACCGGGAGTTGAATCAGCTGGCTGAAGCTGAGTGCCTCTCTTTTCCTTTCTTGGGAACAGGAAAGGTGCTGTGGAGAGGAATTGGGGCGGGATCATTCAGGGGAAGGTGACAGCAGATGGTGGGAAGGCCAGAGTCAGCAAGCCAAGTGTCGGGGGCAGAGTGAGCCTCAGAGAACAGCAGCTGCCCAGTGCCAGAGCAAGGAAAGGGCAGGGAGGCTGGGCGGGGCAGTGTCTGTGGGACAGAGGGGGGCAAGAACACACACAGCCAGGCACAGCCTCTTAGCCAGCTCTCCATGTCAGCATGAGCAGTAACCAGGGAACTGGGCAGTTGGGACATCAGCCTATCAGAATTCATGGGAGGTTATTTCTTAAGTGAAATTCTAAAGAGTTAAAGGATGAATTTGGACAGTGATGGAATGGATGACATCATCAGTCAAGAATCCTCATTGGATATGGAGGGGAATTATAAAAAGGTAAGGGGGGAGAGCTCTTTTGTTTATAAACAATTGAACCATTTTTCTAACTGGAAGAAAGATCACCCTTGAGGAGTGGCCAAATTCCACACTCAGTGGCTATTGCCATAATATAGTAGGAAAAACTAAATGCACAGAATCAAATGCATTAAGCTAGGAAAGTTCTTTCTGCTTTTCCCAGCTTATATTCATTAATATGTTACAGCAGCAACTAAAACACACATGTTGTTATTCTGAAGTTGAAAAAATTCTATTATGCATTTAACTGCTAGGCAGGCTTTTTATGTGAAGGAATTTTAAAAAAATTATTGACATATATTTACAGTTCACTGGCAAAAAAAAATTACTAGAATGTTTAACCTATTTTTCCAATTTTTTGTTTGACTTTATTGGCAATGAAAAATATCAAATTTTAGTTAACATGTTTGGGGTTTTTAAAAGTTGATACAGTATCTGTTCATCTTTTGCCTGCCTTTTTTTTTTTTTTTTTTGAAAGTCAGTAAATATATTTTGAGAATGTTTTATATGGTAATGTTCTGGTAATCACAGGCCCGAGTAAAAATAGCTTTAGTTATATGGGTGAGGTCATGAAATTAAACTACAAGTATATGCTTATCTGTCCACAGAAGCCTAAAACACACACTATGTCCTTCCCTCTTCATTATTTGCCATAAGTCAAGTGTAGTTCACAACATGGCATAACATGAAGAATAAAATCCCTTTCATCATGGGCCTGGAAATGAAGATCTCTTTACCTCAGAGGCAAGTATCAGTTAATGATAGAACAGTAAAACTTGCTACTTAATTTTTAATTTGATCAAATACATTACTAACTTTTTTCCCTGGAATGAGATATAGAAAGAAGCTTCTGTCATGATAGATCCTTACATGTAGTAATGTAAAATATGGTAGTTTATAGCTTATATACATGTGTGTGTGTGTGAGTGTGGGGACTGTTTTAAGTATATACTGTACTTCCTAGAGCAGTTCACAATAGCTTATGTTCTTTCTCCACAAGCTGAAACTTAAATATGTAAAAGAGGTTTCAGTGACCTGCCATGTTGCCCTTTGTGTTTTTCATCCCTTGTGATCCCCAAGACAGGAACGAGCACCCAAGATGATAGTTCGCTGAGTCTTATAACCCTAACACTTCCCAGCTGTCTGCTTCTGCCGGAAGCGGTGTGCAAAAGATGCTTGGGACACTCTGCCATAAGAGTCAGATTGCTTACCCAACTCTGCAGAACAAGTGTAGCCATCTCATACTTCTGCTATTTTCAGTGTCAAAGAACTGTTCATGGTTTCCTTTGTCAGACCATTTCTCAGATAGAAGAGTATAGGTCAGTTTGCACTTAGGAAAAATGAAAGACATACCATTGCTAATGCATTAACGGTGAAGTCATGACCACTCTAGTTTTTTCCTACTTAGAGACAGGGAACCCAGATGCCTGGAATAAGTAAGCAATGATACACCAGCAACCGGAGACAGGGCTGACTAAAGCTACAGACATGTATGGCTCAGGGAGCTTTAAAACATCAACAACAACAAAACAGAATTGCACTGTGTAACCCATTATCTAACAAAGGCAGTAGAATGCCGCATATGATTTCAGTATCTGATAGGTTAGTACAAAAAAACTGCGAGATGAAACTTCTAGATGTGTGGAGTGCTCAGAGATCAGTTCATTGTGTTCCGGACCTTAAACATGAGGGTTGTTCTCTTGTCATTCCAGCCTTTTAAATACCTTTCTCAGGCAAAGTGTTTTCAAATTTTTATATGTATCATGATTATTATGAAGACTTCATTATAATTATCCTTCTTTTTTAAACCCACTCTTTGTAATTTTACCATGAGCTAGTGAAACAGGGCAACATATGCTTTTTTAAAAATATGAGGAATAAGAAAATAGTTACCTAGTATAAAAATAACTTTCCCTAATTAGAATCTTCCTTTTCTAATTTTTTTCTCTAATATTTTTCCTGTTTTGTTGGCTAAGTAGAAAATTAAATTAGATGCCATAAAGTGGGGCTCTGCAGGCTTTTTTGACATTGCATTCATCAGTAAGATGGTTTTGAGTCCATGCCTGTAATATACATATATTTTATTCAGAAATAGCACCCACCACTATAAAATATAATATGTGTATATAAAACATATACACAAATAGATATTTTAGAGAATGAAATGTTTAAAGTATAAATATAAGTAAAAGTTGTAATTTTTTTTTATCTTCTGTGGTACTTTCACCCCATTTTGAGGTCAATTGTCAAAAACAATTAAAAAATTGATACACCCCTGCTTAGGTACCATAGAATTCCCTGAACCAATTGCACTAATAAATACCACATGTGTATAGGGATTATTTTACAGGGTTGTTTTAAAGTCAGACAAACAGCCTTCAGGGGGAAAGTTCACTTTCTGATAACTAAAATTAGATTCCACTGAAGCAAAGGAAAAAAAAGATTATGCATCTGTTCCTTTTCCGTGGCGAGGGTTTTGATTGTAAGAAAGATGTTTCATTAAGGACCTCTGGTTTATTCAATAGTAATAGTAAAACTGCCCTCAACAGAAAACAGATCTTAGTGTTTAAGAAGAAAAGTGCAGACCTTAGCAGAATCCGAGGTGTATGTGTTCAGCCCATTATTTCCCTGCCCTGCTGTGAGCAACTTCTGATCCCCGATAAAGAACCACAGAGCTGATTGTCTTCAGGACCAACATGGTACGCAGCATCTAAGTCAGTGTCCTCATCCATTCCACCATCGCTTACCAAGAGCCCTCTCATGTTCCGGCACTGTGCATGGCGCTAGGATCACCGAAGGGGGACTGAGCTTTCCCTCCAGGAGCTGACCGTCCCAATGCGGGAGGCAAATAAAGGAACAAACTACATGGAACTGATGCTGCCTGGAGTGTCCAGATAGCTGGTGTGGACTTCTAAAGTGTGCAGCCATTTAGATCTTTCCCTGCCCCAGGAATGTGTACCTTAAACACGAGAGTTGTTCATGTGTACATTCTTGGGGCATGAAAAGATCTAAATGACACTAATGGAGAGAGAGAAAAGGAAATCGGGAAAATTTAATATAGAATATGGCAGAAGACTGGCTCCAACTTTGTTCCAGAGCAGAGGAAATGCAGGGAATCTGGTATGGCCTTCTGTTCCTAGGCTACTGTGCACAGAATCAGGGAGCTGACAGCAGGGCGGTGAGTGGGCCCGGGGCCGGGCCAGCCGCTCACTTCGCTTTGTTCCTCAGGGGTGCCGTCTCTAGTGTTGTGCATCCAATTATGGTGAAAGATTAGGGAGGACCCTGTGAAAAAATTAAAAGGCTGGAAGGAACAATATTTAAAGTGAAGCCACAGCTGCGCCTCATGTTTTTTTTAAAAGGTGAATGGAAATGACTGCTTGAGATAAACTGCAATAAACAGGAACACAGAATGCCAGCTGCCATTCCAGACAAGCGCTCTGCCCTCCCCACACAATTACTGAGGAAAAGCAGCCGTCGACCTCCATTAACCCTCCCGTCTTCCTGCCTGTGAGGGCTGAATACGCTTGAAGAACCATGTTAAGTTACTGAAGCCTGGGACCTAGCCCCACCTCAGCCACCTGGGAAAAATCTCTTCCGCTTTGTGGGCCAGGGTCTCTTTTTCTTAAAAGAAAGAATTAGCCTGGTCGGTCTTAGATGTTATAAATATAAAGCTTCCTGGCTTGTGATTCAGGTTTCTTATCACCCCATTGGCACACCTCGGTTAGCCAGCATGCTCAGGGAATGGGCTGTTTCAGGTAACTAGAATTTCCAGTGAAATGCAAGTGTGTTAAATGTATTCTTGTTCTCACACACACATGCACACAAACGTGCTCACACATATGCACACACATGCCCCCTTCCGTGTCATGGTCATCTTCTACAGCACTCTCTACTTGGTCTCTTTCCCTTCTCCTTGCTAGTTTCCTTAGGCTTCCAGCTCTCCTCATTTTCATGTGTGTGTATGGCTTTTTAAAAAATTGAGATATAATTCACATACATAAAAGCCACCCTTTTAAAGTGTACACTTTGATGGTTTTTAGTATATTCATAAGGCTGTGCACATCGTCTGATTCCAGAATTTTTCATCACCCCAAAAAGAAACCCCGTACCCATCAGGAGTCAATCCCAAATCCTTTCTTGTCTTAGCCTCTGACAACCGCTAATTTACTGTATGTATTTATAAATGGACCTGTTCCAGACATTTCTGGCTCCTTTTTTCTCCCTTTCTCCATTCTTCTCACTACCTTCCCCACCCCTTCCTTTTAATATTAATAACAGCTACCACTTTATAAATTTTCTGTGTGTGCCAGGCACTGCGCCAAGCACTTTCTATATAGTATTTCATTTAATTATTAAAACAACCTAAAAATAGGTATTATTTCTTTTTTCAAAAGAAGAAACTGAGGCTCAAAGAGTCTCAGTAACTCGTAGTAATGTCAGAGTCAACATGTCAAGCAGGGTCTTCTTGACTCCAAATACTCCTCCCCACCTTCTTTCTGGCCATGAGTCTGTGTCCACCTCCCCCGGATCCTAGGTCCATTCTGACACAGGAGGTTGAGGACACCAGCTTCCTGGCTGCTGATGAAGGCTTGGCTGTTTCATAACCATGCAGTAGGTGTTTGGGACTGTTGTGTTCCTGACAGTGATACTGAATGACTGTGATGGGTTTCCAGGCTTCTAAAATGGCACCTGTTAAAAATAGAGTTGCCAGATAACACTGTCTTTTGCTAGAAAGTAGTCTCTGGTAGGCAATCATTTGAGAAGTAGAATGAACTCAGGTTCATTCCCAGCTGTTTGTGTTTTGGATATGGTGCTCACAGGGGAGGACAATCATTTAGTTTTCTACTGTATCCCTTGGGGAGTTAATGTTGAAACACCTCCTCTACAGTAACCATCTTTGTAGATTGCAGCTTAGACTCCTTCACTTTCAGCAAGGTTCCCATTCTAAGTGGCTACTGAACTTTAACCCTAGGTATTTGTTAAATACCTTTGCTTACCTTCTCAATCGAAATATTCAAATGTTATGGACTCTGCGCAGCAGCATTTCTGTCTGCCTGCTTCTGTTTATGTCACTTCCCTGTAGCATAAGAAGGAATGCAGTCAACACTAGGCAAAACCATCCTCACAGTTAGTTATTATAAATATATGTATTTATAAATGCAGTTAGTTATTAATTGTAAATAAATATCTGCATTTTCTGTACTGGCATCCCAGTTCTTTTGATGTCAGCCAATACTCAAGTAAAATAGGTGTCAGAAGACACAGGGCCCCAGAGTCCTTCCCCTTGGGTGCCCATCCTAGGCTTTAGATATCTGAGGCCAGCTCTCTCGTGGGTACAGGTCCTGAGCAATTTACACCCAAAGGCCTTACTGTTGCCCAGCAGCCCAGGCTGACACTTACTTAAGGAAACGTGTTTAGGCAGGTTGGTACGAGGATGCAAAGATAAGAAATTTCAACAGCATTTCAGGAAACCTGTATGTGGCAGCTCATCTTGACCTTTCTGGATGTTTAGTGTAAGTGACTGAAATGGAAAATGTCAGAAATACAAAATGAAAAGAAAGTGTCCTGACTTACTATCCATTCAGTGATGCAATTGAAAGATACTATTTTTTAACTTATATTTACTTCCACTACCAATTAAAAAGCACTTCCCAGGGGATAAAATAAGATTCAAGAATTTAAAATAACCTGCATGGTGCAAGAATTTATGCACTTGACATTCAACAGCATACAATTTCTTTTCTTCTGGAATGCTGTTTTTATATTCTGGTCTAGCGACAAATTCATGGTTTGTCTCAGTGAGAAAATAATTAGAAAGTACTATTAGTATATTTGGGTTTTCTTTTGGCCTTTTCGTTTCAAAGAAAATTAATAACACTTACATAACAAACAAGTAAGTTCTATACTTCTGGTTCATAATGTTTAAGAGCTTCAGACTCCTCACACTGTAATGCTACCTATAAATGTTAGAATAAAGCTGTCTTACAAGCTAGGGAAAGAAAAAAGAGCAACTACCACTTTCCTAAAGGAAGAGTACTTTTCCACAGAGAGCTTCAGAATCCCAGTTACGTTCCCTGGCGGATGCTGCTAATGATGATGATGCCAGCTGTCACTAGGCAATAGATTGCACTGAAGCAAGGGGATCATTAATTGCTTCAAAACAGGCATCCTGGTAAGGCCTTGGCAGAGGCCAGGCTGCTACAAATGAAATCCACCTGGCTTCAGAGTCTGGCCATGCCACATGGAACAGATGTGTGCTCAATTACAGAAGAACCAACTCTGTGTTTCATCTAGCTACTTGATCTGCTCAATTTGTTTAAAGCTGTGGTTCTCAAAGTGCCTATGCTAGCATCATCAGCAGCATCTGGGAACTTGTTAGAAATGCACATTCTCACCTCCACCCCAGACTTTCTTGAAACGGAAAAATAGACTGTGTATTTACGAGCCCTCTAGGTAATCCTCTTGCACAGTCAATCAAGTTTGAGAGCTATTGGCTTAAAGAAATGTGTGACAGGGTGTGTGTGTGTGTGTGTGTGTGTCTGCGCACGCACACATGCATGCTCCCCCCTGGTCTCCACTTGGCCAACCAGTGTCCCAGCAACCCCTGGCATCCTCAGTTCCTTTCTGGGCCACGGGGGACCAGTGTATTCATTAGCTTCTGGGATGATGCAGCCCATAATCCTTAGGAAGTTTTTTGTCAATGGCATATTGTTTTCCTTTTTACCATTGGTGGCAAGTATTTACTTCATTGCCTTAACAAGCATTTCCTGGGGCCTATAGGTAACACCAGTGTAGAAGACAGAGAAAGAGCAGTCAAGTCCCGTGAGGCTTCTTAACCTTAGAGAAGATCTCCTGCAAAACCTCTAACCTTTTGCAACTCCTGGGGCTTATTAGAAATGCAGAGTCTCCAGCCCTGTCTCTGATTTAGAACATGCATCTTAGCAAGATCTTGAGGTGACTCATAAGTACCCTGAAGCCTGAGAAGCATTGCACCAGGTAACAACTTAGCAGTGTGAAAAAGAGGATGCTAGACGTGGTATCTGTAGGGGTCATTAGTGAATTAGTACTGAGACAGTGAGCATTATAAAACAAGTACATCCAATAATTTTTAAAAGTCTATTTCAGTTCCCATGGCAAAGAGTGAAAAGTGAGAAACAGATGCGTCTGGGAGGAGGGGAAGCTCAATCCAGGGAAGAACAGAAAGACAGGAAACTGGGGGAAACACTTTTCTTTCTCCCACTCCTTCCCACAACTGAATCTTGTCCAGGCCTACAACTGTTCCTGCTCCAAATCTTACATCTGCTTTTATTCCCACCTCTGTGCCTTTCTCATCTACTGGATCCCCTGATTCCCTAGGCCAGGTTTCCTTAAATCCATTCATCCTCAGGGGAGTTTGAGGAGCCCCTTCCTCTTGGTCTGACAGGCCCTTTCCGGCTCTGTGGGTTTCATCATCTGTGCAGGACTTAGAAGGAAGCAGCTGTTTGTTGTGTCCTAAGCACCAGATGGCTTTAGGTTCAGGTTTAGGATGTTATTTCCTGAAGTGTGTTCCTGAGAACCCTAGAGGCCCCCCAGATTTTCCCACAAAAAAATACAGTTTGTCAAGTAAATAGATTTTGAAAATGCAGAAAACACCCAATCTTCCGCTTCTAAATTTACGTGCAGATTAGCATGCTGAAGGCTTCTTGCTTCCGAGACACCACAATGCTGCTGGTTAAGATGGGCTGGGCCAGAGGCAGGAAGGCAGAACCTGGGGAGGGGATGCAGGAATGATCTTGGTGTGTAAGGGATGGGGCCATGCCATATGCCAAAAATAAGTGTGGAAAGGTCCTGGGGACATATTAGATTTGAAGATAGATGATACCTACCGATGCTGAACGTTTTGCTTTTTATTTCGTTACTGAATGCCCCTCTTTGTTCTTGTCCAGACTGGGGAATTGCAGTAGAACAGGGCACATCAGGAAAGGCTGAGCATTGGTGTTCAGAGTCTACAAGTGCTCAGTGGTCTGTGTTTTAAGATCATGGTGGCTTGCATGGTGTCATTGAAAGTCACTGTGAGCCTCATCTGCTCAGGCACTGCAGGTGGCAGTAAGGAATTTAGCGACAGATGAGGACGGAAACTTCCTGGGGCCGAATAGCAGTGAGTTTCTAATCACATTTTTGCTTTCATCTGGGGTTGAATAGCTTTTCTGCCTGATGGTGATGAGCCCTATTCCTCAGTTGCCCTTTGTTTTTGCTAGCAATACCAATTTTAGATGTTGTACTTTTGTTTTATGAGGGTATTTCCCAAGGCTGTTTTAGGAGTGGACATGGCTCTGCCTGTCATAAGTGCAGCCAGACAGTGGTGTTTTGAGTCAGCCTCTTCCTTTTCCTGTACCCTTGTCTGTTTCTCACCCTGGAGCGTGTTGGGCTTGGCTGGATTGAGGGGGCTGGTGGAAAACATATTTGCCTTGCAGGTGTAATTCCTCAGAGAACAAACCGCCCTTGAAACCACACACACATATATTTTACACATGTGGGCAACTGAAAGAAAATTAGGTTCTCATTGTTAAATGTTCAGATTGAGCAGTAATGGTAAGGAGAGTGGTCCTGATGAGAAGATATTTGTATTGTGGATATTTGTGGTTATGATTTAGCCCATGGTATGTATGCTTTGCCAGTGTTTTCTCTTTTTCTGAGAAAACATCACATCCATCTCAGGGAAGAAGTAGACCCATAACTCTGTGCCACATTTTATCCTCTACGTGGTACCCACCATTATTATTAGTCTGAACACCTTACTCTTTAATGTGGAAAAGTGATGTGAAAAAGCAGAAAGATCTGGTATTAGAAAGCATGGACTTCGATCCTACTGCTCCTGCCTAACAGTATGGTCACCTTTCATCTCCCTCAGTTTCCTCATATTCAAAGCAGAAATTGTTGGAGTATGAACAATGCTACCATCTATCACAGATTTACATTACCACAGGTCAGGTACAGCTGCTAAGTAATTTACCTAAGTTTTCTCATTTAATCTTCCAGCATCTAGTGAGATCCTTTACCTCTGGACTGGGAAGAGTTTTCCAAGCACAAAAGCCACTGACAGCATGACAGAGGAAGCAAGCTATTGACTTAACTACATAACATTTACAGTTGAAACTCAAAAGGACAAATACTCTACTATAAAATGTTTAAAATTCTCAGACCTTTGTAGAAAAATAAGCAAAGCTAGGAATAAGTAATTCAGAGAAAAGAAAGTACAGTCACTAAAAACATTTAAATATTTACTCTCACTAGTAATCAAAGAAATTAAAATTTAAAAACATTACTTTTTGCCTATCAAATTTTTTAAAAAACTTTTTTTTTAAGTGAAAATGTTCAGTGTTAGCCAGGATGTAGTGAAAGCTGCACCCTCTTACATTGCTGGCGGGCATGTGGATTGGAACAGCTTTTTTCGAAAGCAATGTGACAAAATGTGTCAAGAGCTTCAACAAATGTTCACACTCAGCTGATCTGCTAATTCCACTTCCAGGAACTTATCCTGAGGAAATAATCAGACATGTGGGCAGGCATTTATGTAAAGAGGCTAATTTCTGGCCGGGCACGGTGGCTCACACTTGTAATCCCAGCACTTTGGGAGGCTGAGGCAGGCGGATCACGAGGTCAAGAGATTGAGACCATCCTGGCCAACATGGTGAAACCCTGTCTCTACTAAAAATACAAAAATTAGCTGAGCGTAGTGGCACAAGCCTGTAGTCCCAGCTACTCGGGAGGCAGGAGAATTGCTTGAACCTAGGAGGCGAAGGTTGCAGTGAGCCGAAGTGGTGCCACTGCACTCCAGCCTGGCGACAGAGCGAGACTGCATCTCACCAAAAAAAAAGAGGCTAACTTCCATGTTATTTTTAATTTGACACAACTCAAGTGGCTAACCATAGAAGGTAACTCCATAGGATGGAATGATATGCAATCATTAAAGATTGTGTTTTTATTCCTTTCTGGCTGCTCTGGAGGAAAAATTTTTAAAAGATTTTAAAATTGTGTTTTTAAAGAATTTGAAGTGATACAAGGGCAATTCTGAAAATATAATAAACAATATGATCTCAACTTTATAAAAAGGAAAATAATGCACACATATGATAAAAACTAGGAGGAAATATACTAAAATGTTAGCAGTCATCACTCTCTAAGTGGTGGGATTATGAGTGATGTTTATATTCTTTATGCTTTTCTTGATTTGTTCAGTGGTATCCAGAGACAGACAGAGAAGGAGAGAGGGGGAAAGAGAGTGTATTATAAAACAGTCCTCTTTAAATTGTTAGTGAAGTATTCAGGTGTAAAGAACTGCAATTAATGTAAATGGAAATATTTTTAAGGTCTCCTCCAATATCTGTAGCTCTAGTTTATCAAGAAAGATAGACATGGAATCAAGGGTATATTCACACATTCATACCCTGGGATAAGAGTTTTCTTTGAAGCGTGTTTCAGACCCTAGGCTAATGTCAGGCCAGCATGTTGTTGAACATTAATCATTAAAATTCATGTTGCTATCTACTGATTTTATATTTGGATATTCAGCCATACTCAACAGTTTTCTGCCTGTTGAGGACTTTGGTGAGAATCTCTTTTGTCTGTGATATGGATTGAGAAATAGGTTCACTGACTGTACAAAATCTGCCTGGCAGATATAGGGATTTGAAATGAACTTGTTTTAAATAAAGGTGTCAAGTGATGTGATTCTGTTTTGGCTGGACCATCCCAAGTGCCAGCCTTGCATATTCGGAAAGGTGGTTTGCCCTAATTAAGGTTCCAAGCAGTACAGTTGCAAGTTGTTAGTGAAATAAAAGGCATTCTTGCTTCCCTCTATAACCTTATGGTTACTTTCTTAAGGCTTGGTTTTGTGCTAGCCCAGCAAAAAATAAGAACTATGAAAGCAGTCTTTCACATCTGTAAAAAAACAAAAAATCTGTATAAAAGTAGTCTTTCACCTTATGGCTGTACTACAGACACGCACATACACACACACACACACACACACACACACACGCTAGCTCCTAGTATGATGCAGTTTCATTGATATATGCTAAAATGGGGTGCTATATATATAGACAGAGATAATCGCTAAGTGTGTATAGTAGAAAGAATGCTTATGGTGTCCAAGGATTAAAAAGTGTGAGAGAAAAGGAGAGTAGAGATGAGATTTCTTTGAACTAGTTCTCAAACCTGTTGAAATTAAATATCTGACACTAGAGCCTGGGGCATTCTAATGCAGCCTGTTGAAGCTGGATCTTGGGAACCACTGTCTTAGCTGTACTTTGCTGTCATGTATTTTATTCTGTGCTGTCTAGTACAGTATCCACTAGCCACCTGTGATAGTTGAGCTCTTGAAATGAGGTAGTGTGCCCGAAGAGCTGAATTTTTAATATTAATTAATTAATTCTTAAGTTGAAATGCAAATAGCCACATGAGACTAGTAACTACCATATTAGACAGAGCAGCCTTAACCTATCGTATACTGTCCTTCACTTGGGAATGAAATTATTTTCATTGCGCCCTTCCCATAGGCTGTGCATTTTTGTCATTGTGACACAGTGATGCTCCAGAACCTCCTACTGGGAGAATGAAGGCATCACCAAGCCTTTAGTAGCCACACCCAGTCACATGACCTGCATTTTGTAATATAATTTGCTCAGTGTGGTCTTCAACCCCTCGCTCAGTGCATAAAATGGTACTTCTCAAAGCCTTTGTCATCTCACAAAACTAAAATTTCATCCTTAGCCCAGGATTTTTGACTCATGTTGTTTGTTTTTTGTAGTAGTTTCATTTTTTACCAAGGAAATCATTTTTAATCTTCTCCCCTGTTGTTTAAAGGGTTTCAAAGTTCAGCATGGTGAGTTTTTATGGGGCGTTTAATGAGAAGCCAAGCATTGTAAACATATCCAAATGATCACAGTAGTGTAGTTTACCAAATCCTTTTTCTATGCACACTGACCTGACCTCCCTTCAAAATATGAAACAGATGGGCCCAACTAGAATTCTCCAGCTATTCCAGACATTATTGTCAAGGTTTCTCACATTCTAAAACCTGGTGAGATGAGGCTAGCCGTTGAACGGAAACAACAGTCCCCAACAAGACTGTAAGCTGCATGGAGGCAGGTGCTATGTCTGTCTTGTCCTGAATTCTCTTCTGGCCTTATTGTGGCATCTGCCAGCTCCCAGAGGCTGCATGTTGGTGAAGTGAATTACTGTTCTTGCCATAGAGAAAATGGGCTGGCTAAAGGGACATGTAAAGCAGAGAGAAGACAAGATCAGGGAAAGGGCACATTTGGGATCAAAGTGATTTGATTCAGGAGAAAGTACTTGCCCTCCACTACTTTACCTATACCTAGCAGGTAAGAAGAAGAAAGATTACGTGACAAATAATCTAGTTCTATCCTCATGAAAATCATTTAGCACCATGATGATGATTACTTAGACTAGAGATTAGAATGAGCTCTGAAGAACTGAAATTCAAGCCAGAAGAGACTGGTAAAATTTCAGCTTTTAATAATTCGAATGCTCTTGTGCTGCAGCCTATTTATTTGTTTTTCATCTAATGTTACAGTTCTAAGAAACTTAGCAAGTTAGACTGCCTGTGGTTGTGCTATATCTGCCCACTTATCAGCGTTTTTTATTTTCTTGAAATTTTAGGCACAGAAAAATGAGAGAGAGTCTATCAGACAGAAGTTGGCACTTGGAAGCTTCTTTGATGATGGCCCAGGAATTTATACCAGCTGTAGCAAAAGTGGGAAGCCAAGCCTTTCCTCCCGGTGAGTGTTCTTTTGAGTTGAATTTCTGATATGTACACGGTGGATTTTGTCACTTGACTATTCTAATTTTAAAAAGCCCTTAAATCTTCTGTAGTTTTTTTTCCCCCCTCACATAATACTGCCATCTTTATTTGGGTTTTAGACAGACCCTTCCCCACTTGTTTGTCGGTTCCTTTGTTGTTATTGTTATTATTGGCTCATTTCCCAGCTACTTGAGGTCAGATTTTTATATTCCATTTTTTTTCTAGCCACAATACTGATTTTGTACACTGATAGAGGAATCAAGCCACACTCCTAAGCAAGCTGACTTATGATTAGAGACATGTGGCAGACTACCAAATTTCCCATTAAGCAGTCCCAGATCACCCAGAATCACCCCCCTGACACATTTGATTGCAATAAATACTCGTAACTGAGAAATACAATTCCCGCTTTGATCATTCGATGTTTATTACAGTTCTTAACCTGTCCTTCTGGTGGTTTTTCTTTATCTTAATTTATTTCAGGATATCATTGCTCTTTATCATAGTTTATTTCAGGATATGATTGGTCATTTGCGTAGCTTCTAATTCCAAGTAAGATATTTAAATTATAATTTTATCCAAAAAACAGTGCTATAGGCCAGAGTTTCTCAAACTTTAATGTGCTTATGAATCATCTGGGGATTTTGTTAAAATGAAGACTCTGATTCAGTAGATCTAGGTGGGGCTCAAGATCCTCCATTTCTATGAAGCCCATCTGTGATATTCATGCTGCCATTCCATAGGCTACTTTGATTAGTGAAAGTATAGACAGTCTGAAAAATTAGGCATTACAAATACGGGTATTCCAAGTGATGAAAGCATGTAGAATGTTTTTACTAAGATGATAGTAACTGATGACCTATCAGCATTCTCATGGTCTCCCCTCACTCCCCAAATGTCTGTTTCCTCTCAGTCTTCCTTTGGGCTAAAAGCAAATATACTCTGTTAAAATACTCAGTTGTTTTACCATCTTAAGCTAGGCGTTGGAAACAAATTATAGTATTTATGCATCCATTTAACCAACATATTTCTTCCATGTCTGCGTGTGAGGCCTGGAACTAGGCATTTTTAAAATATCTATCTGTATTCCATATGGCTTTCAGTAAGGTTTGTACTACTATCTTATCCCGAGAGACTCTAAATCAGCAAAACTCAGAAAGCAGAAAGCAGACACATGCTCACATATACACCTATATGTGAGGCACTGCAGGCAGATCAGTACATCAAGACAAGAGTGCCCAGTTTCACCAGACAGTGTTCCAGCATCTCTTCCTCAGCTGGGTGCCAGCTCTGTCTCAGAACATTCCTTTGTGTTCCTACACATCCCTCCAGAACTGGATGGTCAGCCCTCCCCTTTCCCTTAGGAGCACCTCTTTCCCCTCCCAGTCAGATGTGGCAGAAGGCGCTTTGGCCTAGGAACCTGGAGGTCTGAGGATTAGTCCTAGTACACTTCTAATTTTGAAACTTTAACAACTTACTTAGTTTTACCATGTCTCATTTTCTTCATTTTTGTGAAATGAGAGCATTGGACCATATCATCTTATAGATCTCTGCTACTGCTCTCTAATATTTCCCAGAGTGCCAAAATGTCTTCTTTTAGAAGCCCAATCTCTCTGTTCAGCAATGTCATATCCATGTTACAAATGAGAGGTTTTGGTTTTGAAAATCAATGATTGATGTATACACACACACACACACACACACACATATATATATACCTGTGTGCATATACATATATAAGGGTTATATATAACATACATATATATTAGCTAATATTAGTTAATCTATATGTAACTTACATATATATATAACCCATATATTTGTGTATATACATAGGTATATATGGATGTATACATATATATGTGTGTGTGTGTGTATCTGTGTGTGTGTGTGTGTGTATATGTATACTCCAGGTATATTTATATTATCCTTGTCCCACTCTCCAGAAGAAATAACTTTTTACTCCTTAACTGTTTCTTCTGGTATTTACCTACATATCTCTAAATAAAATGCTTATCTTCTTAGTTCTTATTTTAACCATCAG
Organism: Hylobates moloch; assembly: GCF_009828535.3. NCBI lineage: Eukaryota > Metazoa > Chordata > Mammalia > Primates > Hylobatidae > Hylobates > Hylobates moloch. Next base: position 570,030 of record NW_026652310.1, on the reverse strand, counting down.
ACTACCTACTATAAAAAGATATGATTTAGCTCTTTTTTCACAGCACTCCCGAAGACTGTCATCTCTTCTATTCTTCCTTTAGAGTAATTTCACAATTTAGAGTCTAATAGCTATTTAATGTTTACATTATTAAGATTATGCATTATTCATCGCTTCTCGGCCTTTTAGCTAAGATCAAGTGAAGATTATGCATTATTCTCACTGAACCATGTAGTAAACTATGGTTACTTGAGAAATTTTATTTTTTGTCCTGAAATTAGAATTGCCTCCTTTTCCCCATGTACTGCATTTGTATTCCAGTGTGTGAATATGCCACAATTTATTTGGCCACTCTCCTGATAATGGGCATTGGATTGTTTCAAAGGTTTTGCTCTTGTAAACAATGCTACGTATCAACATTCTTGTATATGTCTTCTGCTATAAATATGCAAGAGTTTCTCTTTGGGGCATACCTAGGAGTGGAATTACTAGGAAAATACATGATTGTTTACACTTAGAATATAATGTCAAACTGTTTTCCAACATGGTTGCAACAAGTTATACTCCTGCCAGCAATGTTTCAGAGATCCTGTGGATCCATAACATTACTAACATTTGATATTGCCAATTCCTTTTAAGTTTTTGTGGATTGAATAGGTGTAAAATGATTTTTATTGTGTATATTAGCCGTATTTGTTTTCTCTTCTGTGAAATATCTGTTTGGGTCCTATGCCAAATTGCTGTTGGATTCCTTATGCTTTTCTCATCAACTTATCGAAGTTCTTCAGTCATGATACTAATCCTTAATACACTGTATGTATTGCATATATCACTTCCCAGGTTGTAACTTGTTTTTCACTTTTTTAATATGTATTTTATGACCATAAGTTCTTAATTTTATAGGTTAATTTTATACTGAATTTTATCAAACTTTTCTAGTCAATGGCTTTCTGTATCTTGTGTAAGAAATTTTCTTCTCCTCCAAGATCCAATAGACATTCATTAGATTTCCTACCAAGAGTCAAAAGTGTTGAGTTTTTAAAAGTCTGCAATCAGTCAAAAGTTGATTTCTTGATATGATATGGAGAAGTCAAATTTGATTGTTTTCCTTATAAATGACCATTTTTTAATCATATTTATTGAACAATCCCTCTTTTACTCACTGATCTTATAGACTACTCCCATATATACTGTATGTTAATGGAAATATGTTCTATTTTATTATTGTTTCTATCTCAACAGCAAAACTATAGTCTTAATTACAATAGCTTCAAAACAAGTCCTGATATCTGGACAGGAAAGTCCTTTTTGTTATTCTTTTTCTTCAGAAGTATGCTGCCTGTTACGGCTTTTTTTATTCCTCCACATAAACTTCAAATAATATAATCAAGTTCAACAAAATACTGTCTTGGAATTTTGACTGTAATTGCATTGATTCTATAGACCAATTTAGGAAGCATTACATTTTCTCATTGTCTTTCTATCCATGAATATGGTCTGTCTCTCCCTTTATTTAGATCTTATTAGATATTTCTTAATAAGGTTTTATAATTTCCCATTGAGACATATTACACATCTTTTGTTATATTTATTTCTAGATACTTGCTATTCTGATATCTTAAATTCTCTTCAGTAATGCTTTCTCATTTGCTGCTGGTGAACAGAAATGTGATTTACTTTGTATACTAGTATTATATCCAACTGCTTTGTTATTGCTCCTATTACTTCTCCACTCTCCTATTATTTCTAATAAAGTTGTCTGTAGATTCCCTGGGATTTTTAAAGAATTATATTATCTACAAATAATGGCAGCTTTATTTATTCATTTTCAATTCTCATGCTTCTGGTTTCTTTCTTTGTCTTATTGGATTGGCTAGGTACCCTAATACAGTGAGGATTGGAAATAGTGGTAGTTGGAATCCTTAGCTAATTTCTTATATCAAATGAAATGTTTCTGCTGTTTTCCCATTTGAGATGATGTTAATTTTGTTTTCTTTAACATCATCTAAGATGATGTTCCTTTCCAGTTATAACTTACAAAGAATTTTTATCATGAATGGGTGTTTAACTTTATCACATGCTTTTTCTTCATCTGTTCAGGTGAAGAAAAAGTACAATTTCACTCTGTTACTCTATTATATGAATTAATGAATTACATTTATAGATTTTCAAAATATTAAACCATGCTAGCATACCCAGTCTAAACCTAAACTGGTTAGGGAGTATTCTACTTTTTCAGATACTGTTGGAGTATTATATTTTTACAGATACTAATATTATAAATAAAATATGAGTAAATAATTATAAATAAAATTCATATTTTATTTATAACATTTTGTTTAGGATTATTAGGTTTATATTCATGATTGACATGGATCTATTATATTCTTCTGACATTTTTGCTTGGTTTTAGTATCAGGGTTATGCTGGCTTAAAAATGGATTGGGAACTATTCTCTTTCATATTGTGTAAGAAAAGTTTACATAATATTTTTATGATCTGTTTCTATAAAGTTTGGTAGGACTCATTTCTCTCTGGGCCTGGTGTTTACTTTGTGCATTTGCTTTAACAACAGCTTCCATTTCTTAAGTGGTTATAATATTATACATACTTTTTATTTCCTTAGATCAGTCTGATGACTTGTATTTTTCTAGGAATATGTCATTTTGTTTGTTTTCAAAATTGTTGGCATGATATTTTCTCATTTCACTGAAAGTATTAATTTTAATTAAGTTGTTTAAAATGTTCTCTTGTCCATCATGACTTTTTTTGAGTTTACTTTTTATTTGTTTTGCTTTCTGCCCACCAGTAACTAAGTATAAGATACTAAAAGCTGTTTATAAACTATGGTTGGGGCTACTTGGCATGCATCATCTCCTTAGAGAGCCCTTCCCTGACCACCCTATTAAAAGTAAACCCTCTTGTACCCATCACTTTGTCCGGTCTTATCCTGCTTATCTTCTTACCCTGATTCATTTTTGTGTGGCGGTGGGGGGAGCTTAGTACTACCTAACATTGTAGTATATATACTTTGTTCTGTCTTTCTCTAGCTCTAACACATAAGCTCTAAGAGAGCAAGACTTCGTCTCTATTTTGTTCACCACTGTAACCATTGCCTAAAATAGTATCTAATACATAATCACTAAATATCTATTGAATAAATGAGTGGTGAACTTCACTATAGAATGGCCGAATAAGGACACAGCTCTTTCATTGGGATGCATCTAATTGAAAGTATCTAGGGATCTTTTCTCTTGGGCTATGAATTGCAACTGAGAGAAACCCTCCAACCTCATCTTGAGGCATTTTAAACCTGGCTGCCTATGTTTTAAGACTCTAGCAGGGGAAAGATACGAACCGTAGCATATAAAATTTTACTTAATTTCCTTGATTTCAGTAAAGCACCTCTTTGCCACCTCAGCTGTGCCTGAGCATGCTCCAGTCTCAACCTCTTAAGACAGTAAATTTCCTGATTCTGCCAGGCCACAGGTGGTCAGGGCAGACAGCAGGGCAAGAGGGTCCTTTCAGGTGTTAAATCAATCTTTCTTTGTGTTCAGTCCTACTTCACTCCCCTACTTTCATCTGTATCTGAGCATTTCCAGGATTCTGCAGTAGAAATGCGTGTGCTTCCTCTACCAGCCTCCCCTGTGGGCACATGGTAGATTGAGGTAGTTAAGTCAAATACTCCCCACCCATCTGCATATTATCTTCTAAAATTTCATCAAAATCTCTTGTGTGCTGTTGTTTCCATTTCCTTTTTCTTTGTCCATGTAGATTTATACCTTCTTTTTTTTCTTTAATATTATTTTAGTAGGATTTCAGAAGTGAGAGTAGATACTTGTGCTCAATATGCCATGGTTAACTAGAAGGTTTTCACTATTTTTAATAGCAGAAATATGTTGAATAAAACCCTGTGTGGAAACCCAGTTTGGCAGTCCTCCTTTGGTTCGGGAGGACTGAAGGGGAGAGACTGGAATACCTCTGCCCAGAAAATGTGTCCCCCATCCTAATTGCCCCTTTCCATGCCTGCCCTTTGGCACCTCTCTCCATCCTTCCCCTACAAGCCCCTGAAGCCTACCTGAAACTCTTCTGGCAGAGCAGAATTTGAAAATCACTGAGTCATCTGCCCCCTGCGGAGACACGGATATCTAAACACAAATGTATTTCACAGTAGCTCATAACAAGCTACACTTGTTGACTCACCATAAGGAAGATTATTTATATCCTGTTCTTTCTGATACTTTCATCCCCACATTCTGGGATGAGATCATCCTCTGAGAACATGATGACTGTTTCGGATCTCTCTCAGAAAGATGGTTAATAATGAGACTAAATATTTCTAAGAAATATCACTTTTTCCCTGTAAATTTAAAGTTTGCAAAGACTGACTGTCATGCTCCTCATCAGTAATAATGTCGGAGAAAGGCCTTTAGAATGTTCAGTTTCAATTGTGTAACCCATACTCCCTATCCCTGTTAGGATTTGTTTCTACTGCATCACTATCCCTGAAATTCTTCATTGAACTGGAAATACCTTAGCTCTTACTTACAGAAGTACTTGAGGGGTGTCAGAACATTGAGTTCACCAGTATGGTACTCCAAAATGTACCAGAGCACTTAATAGTATTTGAAAAACCATTAGGTAACTTACAGAAAACCTATCATTTTTTATGCCCTCCTCCAAGGATTACCTCTAGTATTCTAAAATATTACACAATTTCAACAGTGAAATAAGATTTTAAGTGGATCTTTTGAGGAGTAATAAGATTAAAACCAGGTAAACCTGATATGAATTTACTCCTCTGAAGAGCTCAATGCCCAATTTTAAATGAGGCTAGAGATTTAAAATTAATTGACCAAGCAGTGGATTCCTAAATGGTAAGCTTACTTTTAAAGGCAGGGCCTACTGAGGTGAGTGTGATCTTTGGCAAACTAATGGAGTTCTGTTTATGTTTCTTTAAAGGCTGTATATTTGCCTGTAAAAACTAACTCCATGCACAGTGTGTGAGAAATTATCAAGTAACATGAGTGTCTGGGCAGACTGGAGTTTCAACTGTTCCTGTGAGCGTGAGTTCCTCTCAGTTGTCTGTTGGGTTTTAGCCCCACTGAATTTTTCTACATGTTGCTATCTCCTAAAGCACTTCTTAAGGGTGACAAGCTGTTAAATGAAAGCTAGGCTTACAATAATCCCATAAAGACATTTCATGCCTAATAGTGCAGCAAAATAATATTTGATGTTGCTTCATAACTCAACTAATTAAATTTGACTTATACTGAAATGTGGCAAGTAGAGAGAGTGTCATTTTTTCTCCAAAATTTGCTAATCCACACATTATCAGCCCTTTACAAACTGAAACTGTATAATCTTTGTCATTTTTTCTATCTAAGTGTTTCTGTAAAAAGTTTTTTAAAGCTTAAAATGAAATGAGAAAAATGAATTATCTATTTTTGAAATAAGGTCTAAGAAATATTAGAGTTAATCATATTCTTGAAGAAACATTTTTTCTATTATTACTAGTATAATATTTTCCTATAAAATATGTTTTCATTGGCCAAACTAATTATCAGTTAGCATTATGTTTCAGATGATGAGCTTATATAGCTTAGTGTAATTAAAGGAATAGAAACAGGCTTAGCTGCTGTGGGAACACAAGATAGAGTAGTCTTTATTAATAGATATCTGGGAAATCTTTTATTTTTTAAACATTACAACCTGACCTAACATTGTGAAGGAAGTTTTCTCTGCCTTCTCCTTTTACCTTTTCTCAGAGTAACCACGAAATAAATTTGATTCTTACCTCTCTTCTTACCTTACCCCAAGAGAGATCTTATTTACATACATATAAATATAAATACAGTCTTTTTCATAAAGTGTGCAATGGGATGATGTGACCTAAAATAGGCTATACCGTTTTCTCCAAAGGCTGAATATTATGAAAAACAGAAATTCCCCAGAGAACTTCTGAGCGGCTGCTTTGAATAATGATTACTGTTTACTTAACTCAACCATTCCAATATCACCCAATCAAAACTCAGTTCTTTCTTGGCCTTATAGGTTTATTGGTAAATGGCTGAGACAAGGCCAATAATGGACACCTGCCATCTCGTGTTGTGTTTGGGCTGGAGGGCAAGGAGTGGGGGGCACCCTAACTGGGAGCTGTTATCAACTGGACCAATAACAGTGAATCCAGAGAGGCTTCAAAGAAATAGGATTCACAGGGACTTTAAAAGTGAGGAACTGAGAATCTGTACATACAATGTGCCACAGAATCACAGGTCGAACCAGCATCATTTTGCCAAGAAAGTCAATCATCCTTTTGTCTCTAACAGTAATAATTTTTGTGTGATTTTCTGGAAGAAGTAAGCAGAATGGTTATATCTGCGCAGCGTTAGTGAGGAAAGAGGTTGTCTAGTTCCAACTCAGTGAAACTGCCTGTCTGTGGCATCTTTTCTTGAAATAATAGATGCATACTGTAGCAACCTATTTATAACATGCAACATATCTTTAACATTTCATATTAGTCTCATACATATATACTAAAGATTTGCTTTAAAAACCCTTCATATAAGTATTTCCAAGGTGTGTGTCATTGCAAATGGTAGCTAATGATGACTTCTTTTTTTTACACTATTTGAAATGCCACTGGGTAATCTTAAAAAAAAAAAAAGAAAAAAGAAAGAAAAACTATCATTTTTTATGCCCTCCTCCAAGGATTACTTCCAGTATTCAAAAATATTACACAATTTCAAAAGTGAAGCAAGATTTGAAGTGGATCTTTTGAGGAGTAACAAGATTAAAATAGCAAAACAAATTTAATTATGTAAGCAATTCTTCTCCTTCACAAACTTGAAAGAAAAGCAAATTGGTATTTGTGAAATTTTCTTTGTCTAATAAATAGCCTCACTTTACAATAACGCCAATGACCCTGGTTTAATTAGGTGCAATTAATTTTGTGCAAGCTGAATTTGACATCTTGCTAGAGGCATAACCAGCTGTACCCTGTCTTATGAATTTTTTTTTATCACCAATGAGAATTCAATTGCCTGAGCTATTGCAAAACAAGGGGAGGCAGGAAGAAAAAGACCACAGGGCTGCATTTTATATTTAAAAATGGCTCTAGTGGACAGCTGAATGTTTAATTAAAAGAGTTTCTAGGAATTATTTTTCATTGGTGCATCATCTTTGACAAGCTCTGATGACTTTATTACTGTAGTTTGCATTCTCTTTGGACAGTGGTCCCATACATGTGTCTAGACACACTCAGTTCACGTGACAGGGCTCCATTGAGAGTGCACAAAAGTATTCACTGCTGCTAGAAAACATTCTCACTGACTGCAGGTGAGCCATGTTATCTAAGGTTTAACACCATCCTTTTACTCAATCCTGTTGTAAAATTTTCTGTCCTGCTTGGATTGTTCTCATTCAGATTATTGCATGCATTAAAAACCCATGGAAGGCCAGGCACAGTGGCATGTGCCTGTAGTCACAGCTACTCAGGAGGCTGAGATGGGAGGATCCCTTGAGCCCAGGAGCTTGAGGATAGCTTAGGCAACACAGCGAGAACCTGTCTCTAAAAACAAAACAAAACAAAACAAACCATGAAAGAGATTTCTGATGAGAACAGAAACCATTAGTGCAATCAACAGATTACAAAGAGGAAAACAAGATCTAATGGCTATAATTTGTGAAGTGTTTTCTAAGTAGACAGAATATTTATGTATGGCATTAGAAAATCAGTGTCATTGAAAACACTATAAAAAGCTCAGATCCTGCCATATTTGTCCCCCATTCTTCCAGTCTCCCTGTTTCTCTCACCAGAGACAGTCACTGTTCCAGGATTTGTATTTGTTCTTCCACCATCGATCATGAGGTGGTGTATCCACATGCTCTGTTAATCACCATGCTTTTTCACTCATCAACATGTTTCGGGTCTGTTCACTAGGCAGGCAGTGTAGTGTGGTGGGTAGGAGCGAGGTATTGGGAACCAGAGGATCTGGCTTGGAATCTTGACTCTGCCACTTACTAGCACTTACTAATGACTTCACTTGTAGCTCAGTTTCCTCATCTGTAAAATGGGGTAATAATTGTGCCTACTTCATGGGGTTACTGTGAGGAAGACCAGCAAAGCACTCAGAAGAGTGCCTGGACGAGAGTCAGTGCTGCATTAGTAGGTGCTGCTACAGTATTTCGTTATCCTTTTTATTTACTCTTAGACACCATTGATTGTAAGACAAATAGTTATTTTATGTACCACTAAAAAAGAAAAACCACTGCCATTTAAACGGTGACACATGCCTTCTTAACACTTAGAGTTTTTATTTTAGTTATTGAAAGAGTCATTTTAGACTTGTTTGGACGTACACTTTTATCATATATTTCTTGTGCACAAAAAGAGGAAGAAAAGGTGAAACACGTTGGCAAATGTAGTCCTAAAACTTTTTCACATTTACAGTCCAACTCTCCACTTAACCACTTTACCTGAGAGCTGTCATGTCTCAGCTTTTGGGTCATCGGGAGATGGAGTGCGTTACCTTCCAAGCCATCGTCACCCCATCTGCAAGGTTTGATGCTGGAGCTTTGTTGTTCTTGTCAGAAGGCATGAGTGGACAACCAGTGCCCACCTCTTCCTTGGGGATTATTACCTGGTTTGTGGGCTGATAGGGTTAAGTACCGCAATCATGCCACCACCTACCTGAGGTACAGCAGCTGAGATACATCCCTATTTTAGGCCAGGAGCGGTGGCTCATGCCTGTAATCCCAGCACTTTAGGAGGCCGAGGCAGGTGGACCACCTGAGATCAGGAGTTCAAGATCAGCACAGCCAACATGATGAAACCCCCATCTCTACTAAAAATACAAAAATTAGCCAGGAGTGGTGGCGGGCGCCTATAATCCCAGCTACTCAGGAGGCTGAGGCAGGAGAGGCGCTTGAACACTGGAGGCAGAGGTTGCAGTGAGCCAAGACCATGCCATTGCACTCCAGCCTGGGTGGCAAGAGCAAAACTCTGTTTCAAAAAATAAAAAATGAAGACTGCAAAATGTAAATAACCACGCTTCATAGAATCAATGCAATCTTATTGATCCACTGCATTCTTTTTCATGACTGCTTAGAATTCAAACAGTCACAAACTAAATCATGAAAGCCAATGTTTTTGAGATGAAACTTACCATGGAACCAAGCCTAAATGGTGGCCCCAAAATGTTTCTAAACATGAACATAAAAAGTGGTAAAGCAGTGCTTTAGTGGTCAAAAGAATAAAATAATTTTCAATTAAGATTTTCGCCTACTTCAGGAATATGCCTCAGAAACACACACAGGCACTGACTCTCCGCTGTCATGTTTTTACCCAGTCCGCATGAACATTTTCAAAGGTCTGGAAGGGTAGAAGTATTTCTTCTCTAACCTTCATTGCCTCAACAGCCGAAACTCATCAGCAGGTGGGGTAGATAGATGTTTAAACTCTGTCTGGGCTGAGCAGAATAAATAGGCAGCATGGCTTTAAAAATACAAACAGTTAAATTTATATCAATTACGTTAGAGTCTATAATTTACTGCAGACCCAAGGAGGAGAATGAAATCAAGACTGGATTGAGGAGGGATGTCAACAGTTGAATCAGAGTCCATCCACAGAAATGTTCTCTTATAAGAAAATATGTTTCTTGCTGCCCACGGATCTCCCACCACCCCCAGCACCCTGCCAAAAACAAAAGCCCAGCCTGACTCATGTGTGAGTCAGTCCCTGCATAGACATGGCTAAGTCAGACACGTAGCCATCTTCTTCCAGCTATCAAACACTGATCTACTCACCTTTTCTCCAGCACACAAATGCTAATCATCAACTTGGTCATGTTCTTTCCTTTTCTTTTTTAAATTCCTGCCAAGGCCGGGCTCAGTGGCTCATGCTTGTAATCCCAGCACTTTGGAAGGCCAAGACAGGTGGATCACGTGAGGTCAGTAGTTCGGGACCAGCCTGGCCAACATGGTGAAATCCTGTCTCTACTAAAAATACAAAAGATAGCCGGGTGTGGTGGCGGGCACCTGTAGTCCAAGCTACTCAGGAGGCTTGGGCAGCAGTATCGCTTGAACCCAGGAGGTGGAAGTTGCAGTGAGCCAAGATTTCACCCCTGCACTCCAGCCTGGGCAACAGAGTGAGACTCTGTCTCAAAAAAATAAAAATAAAAATAAATAAATTCCTGCCAAGTGCCCATATGTAGCACCTTAGAGGTGCTCAAAAGAGGAAAATCAAAAGCCAACTGAATCTCTTTCACCAAAAAAAAAAAAAAGGTGTATGTCCTCACTTTTTTTCTATGCATAAATCTCCATATTTTTGTTTATAAAATTGGAATTATAGCATAGGTACTGTTTTTAGCCTACTTTCTTTTACTTAACAGTTGGAAACTTTCATCTAATCTAATAATATTGGACTAAACTTATTCATAAGATTCATCTAATGTAATAATATTGGACTAATCTTATTCATAAGATTAATATTTCTACTAGCTGCAGAATAGCACATCATATATTTCACCATAATATACTTTATCAATCTTTTATTGTTAAGCATTTAAGTTGTTGCCAGCTTTTGGTTTTGGTTTTGGTTTTGGTTTTGGTTTGCTTTCTTTCTTTTTTTTTTTAATCTTTCTTCTCTTCTTTTCTACCATTAATGAATTTGTTTCATCCTTTCTAAAGTGCCCTGACATCTCAAGATGGACTTTCCTAAAGTATCAGTGTTGTGATATTGTGTAATTTAACCTCTCTGAGCCATTGTTTTCTCATATGTGAAACAGGGTTCACAGTGCCTACTTCATGTGTATCTGAGGGTTAGACGTAAAATAGTAAAATGCCTGACACATAGTAGATGCTCAAAAACAGTAACTTTTAATTTCAGAATACAGATTACTTGGAAATTACTTGGCCTTATTTAAGAGGGAAGTAGATAACATTTGGTGCCTACGAGAGATGGCTGTTTTATTCCTAGTATCAGAAGAGGCCTCATTCTGGTCTTTCATTCATGCTGGAGAACATTTCAGTTGAAAATGCATTTTCCCAACATTAAGATCCTATAATTCCAAATTTAATTACGTGAAAGTGGTCATTAGTGAAGGAAATGGACACTGATGTAGAATTGGAACCAACAGCCGTCTGAGGAATGCAAGTATTTATAGCTCTCTGGAGATCTGGGTTAGGATACAGGGGCGATGTTTCTCCAAAGAAAAGCTGGTGAGTGGTAGTTTCCCTTTTCTATTAGTTGCTTAAGTCAGTGAGGAGATTCTGTGGCTATGTGGTGCCACAGAATGGCTGGTGTGCTTACCAGCCATCATGTGAACATGTACAGATGGAAGGGTCCGGAACTAGTCTTAGAAGAGCAAGCAGAAAAAAAGTATGCATAAGATTAGGAGGAGAAAACCCAGAGAGGGCCATTCACACTCCAGCTACCTTTGGAGCTGCCTTCATCAGCTTCTGCTGAGGAAGCCAAACACCTGAGTCCTGTAAGGTGGGGATCAGGACAGGATATAAAGAGACATAATGTCCTCCCCAATCTTCTGTTTGGCATATAGTTAGAAACTACCCATAACTTCTCTGGGCACATAACTACTGGAGGGTCAGCTTTTCTATCTGTCCCCTGTATTTATTCCTCCCAACCTCAGTTCACCAAGACCTCCTTCCTTCTGCAGTTCTCTGCTCTTTCACTCTTCTGGTTAACACCTTATTAATGTCCAGGTAGCAAAAGTATTTTCCCACATGTAAGACAGGGAGATTCTACTAAGTGTTTCTTGAGGTCCCTTCCAATGCTCTGTGTATTCCAGATTTCTATTTATACATTGTGACTTAATGATCCAAGCACTTGGTATCTGTTAGAAGACCTAGTTTTTATTTGCATCACTTAATATAGGGGCTGTGAACCATAAAATGCCCTCAGGAGCCAAAAAGAAGCATAAGTGAGTGAAGTAGCGCAGATAAAAAGCAATAGAGAATACTGGGGACTGCAGCAAACTAGAAAGTGTGTGCCCTGGCTGACAGGGACAGCAGCTACTCAGCACCAGCTTGTTGGTGCCATGAAATTTACAGAACTATTATTGCCTGATCATCAAATGAATGAATGAATGAATGAATGCATGGATGAACATGTAACTCTTTGTTCTCTACCTTATATAGTTATAAAAATCATTTATAGTCATTGTGTGTGTATGATGATTTGTGTTGGACCAGCATTATTTGCTAAAATATAGCATTGTATTTTCATAACAAATGTTGTGAGACAGAAACTTTGCCTTTTGTTTCTTTTTTTGTGTTTTTAAGTAGCAATAGGCATTTCTGTAACTCAAGGTAAATATCAACCTGGAACAGTCAGTAGGGAAAAGAAGGGAAAGGGGCAGAGTTTGCAGGATGGGAAAACTATTTTACAATTTACAAGGAGTAGCGTACCTCATTTTAACCTAACTGAACACATTTTATAGAGACACCATCACACGTGCAGTACATCTAAAGCTTACCCAAACCTCAATTGTTCTCACATTCTTTCTTCATGACAGATTCTCGGAAAAATGAAATGTGTTTATAGCTACTTGAGTAGTTACAATCCATATTTTATGTTTCATCACTTTTGAAATTCTCATGAAACAGAACAAGATATAGTATAAAAATATAGGCAATTATTCATTATATATAAAATCTTTGAATCAAGCATCAAAGATCCTTTAAAATAAATGGAAATAATATTTTTTAATGACCCAGCCACAAACTTGTTGGGGATATTGAGTAATGAATGGCATAGCAGGACCAATGGCTCTCGAGCCACACTGGTTGTAGGCAGATAATGAGCAATGCATGTTTGAAGTCCCTGGCATATGGGACGTTCCCTTTTATTCTGTTTCCTAAGGAAAGCCATACAATTGCCTTAAAATTATAAGCAAGTATAGGAGCCATATTTCCTTTAAAATTATATTTCCAGATATAGAAAGGATCTAATAAATTCAAACCTGAGGTTAAGTGTAGTATAAGGGAAAGGCCACTGGATTCTAAAATCAGAAGTCCAGCCTGTAGCCTCTTGCTTTGTGACCCTGTACCAGTTACCTATTGCCACGATGATGATGCATAATTTTTTTAAAAAGCCACCCATGTCAGTAGCATACAATGATCAAGCTTTACTTCTCCTTAGGATCCTATAGGTCAGCTGGGTGGTTCTGATCTGAGCTGGGCTTGGACAGGCTTACTCAATCATCTCCCATCAGCGAGGTGGCTAGGCTCTCACACGTGTCTAGGGCTTCAGTTGAGACAACTGCCGGTTGAGCTCTGTGCTACGAAGTTACACTGCCAGCAGGCTAGCCTGGACCTGTTCTGAGGGTGGTGGCAGGGCTCCCTGAGGGGGAAACTGGAATACCATCACTTCCTCAGCATTCTACTGGCAAAGACAAGTTCCAAGGCCAGCCCAGGGCTAGGGAGATAGACTCCACTTCTTAATGGGAGAAGCTGCAGGGTCACATTACAGAGGAGATGGGTATAAGGAGAGGAAGAATTGAGATCGTTTTTATAAAGAGGTTGTCGCAGGTCTGGGGCAAGTCATTTGACTTCTCTGAGTTACTATATCTTGCCTGTAATCCACAGATGATTATACAGCCCCGGGAGAGAATGTAAATGAACATACTTTAAAATTCAATGCAACAGTTCAAGTAAAGTGAGCCAAGGTGCTGTGGACAGGGGGATAAAAATCTTACCAATGAATCTTGAACATTTATACGTAGATACTAGTGGTCTAAGCAGGTGCTAGGAGATTCCCATTCCTAAAATCAGAAAAAAGCAAGTAGTTCCAGGCTTCAGAACTGGCCTCAGACCAGCCCAATCCCGGTCACTGCAACCCAAAGCCAAGAACAAAGACCCGATTCACAATGACCACTGCTCTTCTAGAAGTCACCAGCAGACTTTAGGGCCGTGGCATTGTTTCTCTCAGGGAATAAACTGCTGTTGTCCCTGTATTTTGAAAGAAATGTTACCTTTATACAAAATCATATTACCACTTGGCTGAGTTTTTGAGATACTCTCTTCGTAGTTAAAAACTTTTCATCTCTGCCATCATCTCAACTCCTGTGCATATTTTAATAGTATCCCTGGTAACAGTAGTTGGAAGTCAGCACCAGTGTTTTCTAAATAACAGCCTTCCTCACTGTAAATGCCAAGCAGACGTGGTTGCTGTGCAGCCTCCCGACCAAGTGCCCTCCTGCTCCTGGCCAGTAGGCACTGTCACACAGAGGCCACTCCTGCTCACACTGAGATGTCCAGAAGACATACTTAGTCTTTATCTCTTCATGTTTCTGGGCATTCTCCATCAAGGACACTCTCTTTCCAGACTCCTGGTGCTCCCTGCCAGTAGTTCCGGGCAGCAGCATTGTTTTTAATTGCCTTGTGGTGTGTAAGGGAGAAGAGCTTTCTGGGATAACCAGGACAGACCTTTCAGAAATTAAATCGACAGGCAAGGCTGACTTCCAGCAGCCTTTGCACAGTGCTCTGCTAAATGCCACTTGAAACATCAAGTAACCTTGAATTGGATACCTTGAAATTATATCTCTAATTAACAAGATGAAGATCGTGTTTTGTTTTCACCTCAGACTGTGCTTGAGAGATCTAGGTAAATTAGGCACCCTGCAGCCTGAATTTTGCAAGACTGATTATGAGGGCAGCCAGATGCACTGCAGTGTGAGGGACAGAGGCCCAGGGAACTTCGGTTTTCAGATGTGAGCCTCAAGAACAGCCATGTCTCCCAGGGTGGGCAGGGTCCTGGAACAGGGGTTATCTGTTCTTCCACCCTGGGCACAGAGGCCTTCAGCAGCACCAGGTGGCCCCACTCATCCATTCAGGCTGCCTGGGAGCTGTGGTTGAGTTTCACCAAGAGCTGACTTCATCTTAAAACCCGCTTAAAGGCTAAAAGCAAACAAATCCTTCTTGAAACCTGAGCTTGTTTTAAGATGTCTTTACTAAAATCCCCTCTGAACCATTAGCTGTTTTGTCATGTAATTTCCTCTTCCTGAGAGTAACATTCTTGGTGATTACCACTATAAGGAATTATGTCTCACCCTATAAGAAGCTCTCTTCAGTTTCCCATGGGGATAATGTGGTACTAAGGCGATTTTCTGAATTTCTACCTGCGGCGTTTTTTGATTTTGCGCAGACTACTAAATCTCCCCCAACTTTTTTTTTTTTTCTTTCCTTTCCTGAGTTAGACTATATGGGATGTTTAAGTCTGGATTAATCCTTCAAAAAGAAGTCAGCTTGGCAGCAGAACAACAGACTTTATGATCAGACTTTCTTCTGAGTGAAAATATATATCTCTGGACATTGTAAACTTTATTTTGCTTTGTATTTTGTATTGTGGGTTATTTTATATTTTTATAATCTGTGTATCCAGTAGCCAGACCCTTCTTCTCAAGACTTTATTCAATAAATAGAAAATGCTACATAATCCTAGATTCAAATTAGGGTTTGTCTTTAAAATGTGTCTGTTTTTAATTTGCTAACAGCTTTTTTTCCACCATCTTCCAATCCATAGATCTTGAGTATTATTATTAAAAGGGGGTTGATTTTATTTTTTTAGACTGACAGACATTAAAATTTCTAAACCTGCATGGAATCAAAGGGTAACCTGAACATACTATATTTCTGCAGGAAAAAAATATATATGTGTGTGTGTGTGTGTGTGTGTTTATGTATGTATGTATATCCAATGGATAAAAGTAAAAAGGCGGCAAATCCCAGCTCAATAGAAGAACGAACTGCCTAATAGACAATGTGTTGTCTCAGTTGATTCTACATCAGGGATTATTGTGACAGGACAAGCGGTATTAGAGTAAGTGACTTTAGAGAGTCACTTCACCTCTAAAATTCTGTTTCTTTTGTTTAGACTTTATTAGTAGAGAATGGAGAGCAACTCACATGTACAGGTCACTTGCCCTGCACTAAGCTCTGAATGAACTATTTTAATCCTTCCTGCATAACACTGGGTTTGCTACTATTCAACCCATTTTACAGATGAGGAAAACTGAGGGTCATAGAGCTTTTGTAAAGTGCCTGGAGAAAGAAGTAAGGATTCAGAACCTAAGTTCAGCTCACTACAAGCACCTTCAGATGATCAGAGTGGGGTGTGTTGCTTTCTAACCCCTAGCTCTGGGCCTGGCTCCCCCTTGCCTGTGCCATGAGGGTAGGGAGCAAATACAGCTGGGCAGACTGAGGGAATGGCTGCATTTTCTTACAGGGGTTGTAAGCTGGGATTTTCAGTAATTATAGAATTTAACAATAGGTGGCAGTGCATACCCATAACAATTATGGTTCCCATGTTAAATCAGATTTTCTTTTTCTGGGTTCTGTGTTGTTTTCAATAAAAGAAGCACTTTAAATGAGTGATCTGAGCAATTTCTACAAAGCATTCCTACCATTGGAATTGAAAAGTCAAATCTCAGGTAAGTTGTTCTTAGCATTTCTTCCTATGGCAGTAATAATGCCAGAGAAATTCAGCATCCTCTGCCCTAAACCTGGCTTAGGTCAGCTTCCCTGGGCTCTCTTCTTGCGTAGGAACCTCCTTTTGCCTTTTCTTTCCCTAAGCTTACACAGAGACTGGGGCTACTAGAGATGCTAGGAAAACTACTTCTTTAAAAACGCTTTATCACCAAATAGTGTTGAAATGTGTTCAACTTCAAAAGAAGGTTAGGACAAAAAGTTGGCTGTGCAGTCTGGCCTGCAAGTGGCAGCTACATGGCCAGGTTACCCTTTGTGACTGTGCTTCCAACATCAGCAGCCCTGGAGCTTCAGGATTCACCACATGTATAATGGCTTCCCAAAGGTCTCTGTCCCTGAGGTTCTGTGTGCAGGAGGCGGTCTGCAGAACCTTGCTGTGTTCTAAGGCTGCACCTTCCTACCTGGGTTTGGGGCTTCCTTACATTTTTTTAAGTGTGAACCTGTGGTGTTTTTCTTTCTCAGTGATATAAATGAGCTCCCTCGGTTGGCTTTTGGCAACTGCCTTAAAGATTTCCTTCAGATGACCCTATTCTGTCTATTTGGGAGAAAAGGAGTCTTTCTTCAGAGAGCTGTGGCCTTGGGATGCTGGCTCCAGTGAGAGAGTCTTTGATTGTCCCCCTGGGCGGGTTCTCTAGATGACACCACGCAGCCTTATTTGCCCGAGGACCCCATTCATCTTGATTGACAGGACTGTAAACTCAAAGACTCAACACATTTTTTTGTGCGCCAACTATCTGTTTGGCATTGTGCTGGGTGCTCTAACATGTGGCCTTAAATTATTTTCCACTTACCATGAAACAGGCAAGGAAAAAACTCACAGAACATTGGAAAATCCTCTACTAAGAGTTATTTATATGTGGAGAGTAATATTGGTTGCTCACTTCTCCATGTGAAGAACACGTAAGACTACTTTCTGTTAGCAAAATCAGACAGTTCTATTGGCTGAAGCCAAATAACAAACAGCTAAGTAGAACTAGTGTCCTGTTTGTTTCTGCCCAGACTGCAGAGTGGGATGAACTTGCAGATATGCTTTGTCAACGACAGTGGCAGTGATAAGGACAGTGATGCTGATGACAGTAAGACTGAAACCAGCTTGGACACCCCCTTGTCTCCCATGGTGAGTCCAAACAGCACCAGCTGAAGCTCGGTGTTGTGATTTCCGGGCCATTTAGCTTCTTTTCTGTTGTGAATCAGGAACAAACATTTCAGAGATTAAAAAAGAAAAGTTTCTTGGAATTGGATGCTCCTAAAATTTGACAATGATTAAAAAGTCAAAGTTGTAATAACATAGAGATACATAAGCCTTCTTAAAAAGTCAAAGTTGTAATAAAATAGATAGATAAGCTTTCTTAAAGTTAATAACTATTTTCATATTAAACCATTAGAGAAATCACCAGCGTGGGCACCATGGCAAAACCCTGTCTCTATAAAAAATACAAACATTAGCTGGTCATGGTGCCTATAGTCCCAGCTACTCAGGAGGCTGAGGCAGGAGGATCACCAGAGCCCAGGAGTTCAAGGCTGCAGTGAGCTATGATAACACCACTGCACTCCAGCCTGGGCAACATAATGAGACCCTGTCTCTAACAAGAGAGAGTGTATTAGTTCATTTTCATGTTACTAATAAAGACATATCCGAGACTGGGCAATTTGCAAAAGAAAGAGATTTAATGGACTTACAGTTCCACATGGCTAATAAGGCCTTGCAATCATGGCGGAAGGCAAGGAGGAGCAAGTCACATCTTACCTTTTTAAAACCATCGGATCTGGTGAGACTCATTCACTATCACGAGAACAGTGCAGGAAAAACCCACCCCCATAATTCAATTACCTCCCACTGGGTTCCTATCACGACACATGGGAATTGTGGGAGTTACAATTCAGGATGAGATTTGGGTGGGTACACAGCCAAACCATATCAGAGAGAGAGAGAAATTAGATATGCTCTAAAAATTATAAAGAGAAAATAAGCTAAATCCAGTTCTTCCCTATTGGGCTTAGAAATATGAGCTCATGTCTTTCCTTCCCATTACAGAAGTTGGCTGAATAATCATGGCTGCCTGTTGCTGGAATTCTTTCCTCTCTGTGAGGTCTGTCTATAGCCTTTTTTTTACCAAAGACCAACAAAGAGGAAACTGTTGTCATTGAGTGCAGTGCAGCATCAGAACATCATTGGATACCCGAGATCCTGTCCACGCAAAGAACCTACATAGGGCCTTGGCTCTGAGTCAATATTTTGTTATGTCTGGTCACTTCAGGAAAGTTTTGAGACCAAGAATCAAAGACATATTTCAAGATTGTTGTAAATATATTTCTCATTATTAACTATACTGCTCTCTCTGTTTATGCTAAAATCTGTTTTAAACTAGACCCTTTTTGTGTTACTTGAGATTTGTCAACTCAAGCAGCAAGTCACATTAATGGAGGGAACTCTGAGCTGCTCTGAGAGAAGGCTCAGAGGATGTTGTAGCCCATCTCTAAGTGGATGCTAGTTGGCATGCATGGAAGGCTCAGGCTGCTCTTTTTCCCTTTGCAGAGCAAACAGAGTTCTTCCTATTCTGATAGAGACACTACTGAAGAGGAGTCTGAATCCTTGGATGACATGGACTTCCTTACAAGGCAAAAGAAATTGCAAGCTGAAGCCAAAATGGCTCTTGCCATGGCCAAACCAATGGCCAAAATGCAAGTAGAAGTGGAGAAACAGAACAGGAAAAAGTCTCCCGTCGCTGATCTTGTAAGCAGCAAAGGCTGAAATGCAAGCGTTTCGGGGCCGGAAATGGTTGACACTGTCCCAGTCCTTTCCCAGAATTATGCAAACTTGGGTTTCTCTAAGGTAGTTTGTAAAAAGTCCTGTCACTGAGAAATGATTAAGTTTGTTTCCTTTTCCTTCCTACTGTAGCACTGAAAAATACATAAGCAATAGATTTCACAAAAGTAAAGTTTGCTCTTGATTGATATCTACTGTTTCTTAGCAACAATATTAGCTGCCACGGGAATATTTAAATTCCTTTAAAGCGATCTCAGTCTAAGAACCTATTGGTCTTGGCAAACTTACTATTGCTATAATTCTCATTCTCATGTTTCAATAAAGACAATATAGCATAGTGAATAGGAGTCCTGGACTTTGGAGTTTAAGTCTAGCTCTGCCATTGACCTGCTATGAAGTTCTAAGCAAGTTACTTAAGTCTCAGTTTTCTCATCTATAAAATGAGGATGATAATACCTGTGTCAGAGTATGATTGTGAGGATTCAGTGAGATAAAGTATTCAAAGCACATAGCACAGTGCTTGTAGCATGGCATAAATTATTAAATAGTAGCTGATACTAATTTTTTCCATGTCATTGATATTATTGATGTTCCTTGGTAATTCATTTGTGGCTATAACATTGACTCACAACCCATATTAAAGACCAGTCAAAAAGCTTTTGATGCTGGTAATGTCGTGTTTTGATGCCAATTGCATATTAGGTAATGTAGTGTGGATGTAGGGCCCCACATTGGGAAAGACACAGACTGGGAAAGCTTTTAATCACTGAATTGCAGTGGGTGGATGAGTGGGTCTTTTAAGAGAAGACTGGGTCTTACGTTCAGTGTGTTTGTGGCTCTATTCACTCCTCCGTTTCTTCTCCTTTGTATCTTCAGCTGCCACACATGCCTCATATAAGTGAATGCTTGATGAAAAGAAGTTTAAAACCCACCGACCTGAGAGACATGACTATTGGGCAGCTACAAGTGATAGTCAATGATCTCCATTCCCAGATAGAAAGTAAGTGTAAGATATGCTTGAAAATAGGATATTCAATGTAAAACATCATGGGATAGTGCTACTTCCTTGGTCCAGTTTTTTCATACAACATTTCATTGGGTTCCTGTGTGATTGCACGAAAATAAGAGAATCACAAGGCTCTTTTTTGTTGCCGTTGTTTGTTTTAGCTGTAAAATGTTCAGAAGCTTTAAGAATTTTTCGAGATTCACAATAGTTACAGGTCCCTTTTATTTATTTTAAATCCCCAGCTCCTAGCACAGTGCATGTACCTGACTTACAACACCTGTTTCTTGAACACAATTCAGTAGTTACAAGTCATTTGCTATACAAATATACTTTCTACTTTAGTTGTATACACATTCATCGTAGGTATCATCATCATCAATAAAATCAAATTAGACATATTTCCTGGGACTCCAGGTGGTGGAAGTATGTGGAACCAATATGTGAAAATTACAGGGTGACAAAATAAGGACCTTTCTCCCCAGAATAAAGAAAGACCTCTAACAGAAGTGGCCACAGGGAGTGGTAAGTGGTGGTCACTCAAGATGATTGATCATGCAGAGGATAAGCAGTTGCTTGGCCTGATGAAAGAGAGAACATTCTCACTTAGGCAGTGTGGTTAAGCCAACAAATTCACAATCTCTTCAGCCCCTGGGAGGAATGAGTCTGTATAATTATACGGTATTACAGATTAAAAGAAATTCAAGAGATATGCCAACCAAATGCATTCAAACAAACCAACTATAAAAAGAAAAGAGCATTTATGAACCAAACAGGGAAATTTGAATACTAACTGAATGTTTTAGTAAAGATTGATTTATTTTAGATGTGATGAAGGTGTTACAGTTATGTGAATTTAAAAAAGAAAAGCTGGCCAGGCGCAGTGGCTCACGCCTGTGATCCCAGCACTTTGGTAGGCCGAGGCAGGCGGATCACGAGGTCAGGAGATCGAGACCATCCTGGCTAACACAGTGAAACCCCATCTCTATTAAAAATACAAAAAATTAGCTGGGCGTGGTGGCGGGCACCTGTAGTCCAGCTACTCAGGAGGCTGAGGCAGGAGAATGGCGTGAACCCGGGAGGCAGAGCTTGCAGTGGGGCCGAGATCTCACCACTGCACTCCAGCCTGGGCGACAGAGCGAGACACCATCTCAAAAAAGAAGAAAAGAAAAGAAAAGCCCCTGTCTTTTAGAGATACCTACTAAAGCATTTACAGATAAAATAATGTGATACCTGGAATTTGCTTTAAAATAATCCGGTAGAAGTTAGAGAGAGAAATGAT
Source organism: Hylobates moloch (assembly GCF_009828535.3). NCBI lineage: Eukaryota > Metazoa > Chordata > Mammalia > Primates > Hylobatidae > Hylobates > Hylobates moloch. Next base: position 548,496 of record NW_026652310.1, on the reverse strand, counting down.
TCAAGCTTGGCCATGAGTTGATAATTGTTGAAGCTAGTTGGATACATGGAAATTCATTAAACTGTTTTCTCTGCTTTTGTAGCAGTTTGAAAATTTTCCATAATAAAAAGCTTAAAACTTCATATTAGAAAAACAGTTATATGCATTAAGTGTTCAGATATGTAAACACTCTACTAAGTGACAGTATAAAAGACTATCTAAGTGCACACTGGAAAAAATGAAATTTTTCCACAAGATCCAAATAAAAAATTGGATATATTCAGTGCCAAGTTAACACATTGAATATTGTTTTAAAATTAAGAGAAAGGGTCAAACATTTTGATTAAGAAACCATAGATTCACAGGATTTTTAAAAAAATTCTACAACTGCATTTTAATTTTAGTTGAAAATTAATTACTAGAGTTGTTATTCTTTCAAGGACTAAAAACGCTTTCTGATATTTTACCACTAAAACATCTTCCTTAGACTTTTAAACACTAAAATTGCCATCTAGTCTTTTTCAGGAATAGATGAAATTTTAGACCTCTTTGTGTGATTTTTTTTTTTTTTTTTGGCTCTCTTTTTAAAAATGGAAACTAGTTTGACCTAAAGGCAGATAAATGCATCATTTGAAGTCAGGATATCTAAAAGTATTTCCAAGGGGGACCTGTCTGATCACCCCCATTCTATCTTTTGTTTCCCTGCCCAGAGCTCTTGCTAGATGGGCACTCTCTTCCATGTGGCTGGGCCTAGCAGCTGTAATGCTTAGCTTCTCTGAGGGAAAAAGCAAGAGAGAGCCTTTGCTTGTTCATGTTCTTCAGTGGCAGGAGCCCAATTAACCCAGTGCACTGATTTCAGGAAGATTAGAAATATTTCGGGCCCGGGTGCAGTGGCTCACACCTGTAATCCCAGCACTTGGGGAGGCCAAGGCGGGCAGATCATGAGGTCAGGAGATCAAGACCATCCTGGCTAACAAGGCCAAACCCCGTCTCTACTAAAAATACAAAAAATTAGCCAGGCTTGGTGCCCGTAGTTCCAGCTGCTCAGAAGTCTGAGGCAGTAGAATCACTTGAACCCGGGAGGTGGAGGTTGCAATGAGCCGAGATCGCGCCTCTGCACTCCAGCCTGGGTGGCAGAGTGAGACTCCGTTTCAAAAAAAGAAAGAAAGAGAGAGACAGAGAGAAAGGGATGGATGGGAGGGGAGGAGAGAGGAGGGGAGGAGAGAGGGGAGGGGAGGGGGGGAGGAGAGGAGAGGAGAGGAGAGGAGAGGAGAGGAGAGGAGAGGAGAGATTTCGATCTCTATAGATTTCATTCATGGTATAAGTCTTAAGTAATACTTTCCTTGGCACCCTGTTGTTTAGAAATTTCAGGGGTTATTTCTTCAGGTCTTGCACATCTAACTATATCACAAATCTGACTTTCCAATATCTTCAGATAATACTTTCTCCTAAAACAACCTGCACATAGGGCTTCTCCTTTCCTAGGGCCATGTGAAGGCTTTGAGCATCCCTGACATACCTTCCTTTTCAGCTGGGCATCTGATGCAGTAGTCAGGCCCCGAGGGGCCCCTCCTGACTGTCAGCGTGGCAGGAGCATCCTGAAGCTGAAGGGTGGAAAACTTAATGTGCTCCAGGCTTTGTTGTTCACATTTCTTCAAAACAAAACCTGCTTTTTCTAACAAGCTATTCTCCTAACAGCTAACCATTTCTTTTCCCACCTTAATATGAAGGTAATTGGAAATAGTTCCTACTTTACTCCTTTTCTTCCCACACCTCTATAATTACGAAAACTAGACATGTTTCTGCAACATAAGATGTCTAACCTTTTACAAAAATATCTTTCCTATTATGTGTAGCTGTTTGTGTGTATACTGGTTGGTAAATAGTTTACATTCTGACTTGGAGGCAGTTTTATCTGTTTTTAAATGCTCTTTATTTGCCACAGGCTTGAATGAAGAGTTGGTCCAGCTGCTTCTGATCCGAGATGAGCTGCACACAGAGCAGGATGCCATGCTGGTGGACATCGAAGACTTGACCAGGTCAGTGTGGCTTCACTCTTGCCAAAGAAGAAAAGAAGCCCAGGGTGGTCTGAAATCTTAAGAATTAGGCAAAAACTAGCTTGAGAGAACTTCTTCCTCTACTTCTATGAGTAACTCACCTAGCCTTTTCTGGTGCCAGCTGTTCAGATGGAGGGGAAGCAGAATTCCATTGTCTCTACCAAATGCATGCTTTTTAGCAACCATCCCCCACTTGTGATGAATTGTTAGTACATTACTTCTCACATTTCCACCTAAATCAGGTCAGTAGTTCTGGTCTTAGAGGACTTTACCTTGAAGGACTATCCCCTGGGAAGCTGGGCATAAGCCATGTCATGCTGACATGTTTCCAGCACAAGCAGCCATGTGATGAGTTCTCCAAAGCACAAGCTCTTGTATGATCCAGTTCTTGATCGCCTCTGCCATGCCCAGAAGGCAGGGATGCTGGCATCTCTCTGCAGCCACAGTGCCACCAGATTGTTCTCACCATGGGGAAACTCCAGGACTTGAGTATTTAGCTGGGCTTTGCTCCAACTGCCTCTTTGTAAAAAGGTAAAAAGAATGCTTCCCTCCCTAGGGGACAAGGAAACTAGGCTAATGCTGGTCAAAATTTTGCATTTCTTTGTAGATTTCCTTGCAGGAAAGCATGTCACTGTAAGTATATAAAGTACATGGAATACTGTAAACATTCCTATGAGCACATATTCACTGTGGCATCTTTTCTGAGACAGTCCATATGGAATCTTTAAACCAAAAGACAGTAATTGCTGTTAATCCCGGAAATGGTATTTAGAGAGTAGAAGGCTCTCCAGAGAAGGAACACCTCTTGGCACAATGATGTAAGGAGTTAACCACATGATCTACAACAATCCCAGAGAAGCTTGAAAACATGTGTAGTGATAATATTGCTCCCAGCACCTACCATAGGACCTCATCTCAATGTGTGATGCTGGGTAAAATAATTGTCTAATGATGCAATGATATAAAAAATAGTTTTGGTAGCAAAATAATTGCTGGAAAAATATGTTTAAGCTTTCTTTTTTAAGACTTACGGGCAGCACTGTTTTGTATGTTTTACATATTATATTGTCTTATCCCTAGCCAAAAACAAAACAAAACAGTAAGCCTTCTCATACTCTTTGAACATATTTGCCTGCATCTGCAATATCACAATAACACTCAAATAATATTATTGCCATCTAAAGATGTATTCAGGCACTACACCACCAGCAATTATAAAACATCCCCTTTTTGTTAGTTTAAGAAGTTTGCATGCAGGTGTTAAGATTATGGGAAATCAATGGTGAAATATACAATCAGGACCTACATTTTTTTTGAAAAATATATAAACTCTTGTAAACTATGATTTACCTGTGACAGCAGAGATCTTTTCTCCGTCTCTCAGAATAGTATTGGCATTTCTTTTTGGCAAGGAGGATGGTGAGAGGCCCCTCCTCTTCTCTCTAAGTGTTAGGCTAATACTTAGGTTTGCAGTGTATGTTTTTATAACCTTCAGATGGTGTGACCATCGGAAACAGGGCAGGCAAAACCATAGAGTTAAAAGGAGAGGAGTCACTAATTCAAAGGTGTTGGAGGCATTCTTTGAATTGGAGCAGTCCTACCATGGGCACCAGGGGCATGATGTCCTTGCCTAGCCTGCCTCTTGGTGGGAAGAAGCTTCTACACCTGCTCCTGGCTGCAGAAAAGTAACTTTCCTCATTGGAGGGACCTGAGGATACTTAAACGTCCCTAAAGGCAGCAGCCCCAGAGTCCTGCAGCCAGATCTCAGAAGGCGGAGGAGGTGGCTGTGGGGACTGCTGGGACATGTGGTCCACCTCTTCCCTTTACCTGTACAACTCTTACTATTCCAGATGTCCATTCAAATCAGTAGTTCTCAATTTGGGTTGCACAACAGAACCATGTGGGGAGGCTTATAAAATAGTGATGCCTGGATCCTACCCCAGATACTCTTATTTAATTATTATTGTGGGCTAGCCTGGGCATGAGAATTTTTTTAAAGCTCCGAGATAATTCTCTTGCACAGCCAAATTTGAGAACCACAGGTTTGGATGATGCTTCTTGGGAGAAGCCCTCTCTGACCTCCAAACACTTGGCTCTTTAGCATTCATTCTCCCCTTGTATGGATTGTCAGTGCATTAAACTTATTACACCTCCATGTAAATCAGGACTGTTCCCAGGGGATTTGACCCCGGCGTGTCAGGGTCATTCCATGCTGGCATGTTTCCAGAACATGAACAGCCATGTGGTGGGTCTACAAAACAGCACCAGCAATTATGTGACCTGCTTTCGATCATAAGAGTGTGTTAAGACCTTCTTCTCAGTGTTCCTAACAACATCTCATCTCTGTCATGTGGAGCCTAGTGGCACTGTGTTTCATTTGTCTGCTGTCTCTCCCAACCTGACTATGAATTCCCTGAAAACAAAGGTGATGTCATTTTCATTCATTACTGTGTCCCCAGAGGCTAGCACAGGGCCTGCCAGGCACATAGTAAGCCCTCAATAGCAATTGTTGATTTAAAAAAAAAAAAAGAGTTCTGATGGGGCTTCAGTGAAACAAATCCTAATAGGGACTCTTATGTAACTTGCTGATAAGAACCTTTTAGTTTTATGGACTGAAACCCTTTCCCTCCTTTGTTTAAAATTTTAATGAAATTCACTATTTTATTTATGTCTCAAAAAATTACCCAACTTTCAATATTTTCTGAAGTTGTGTGCCATCTGCTCTTCTTTCCTTCTCAGAAAACCTTTTGATGTATGTGTGTGCATGTGCATAGGAGTATGTGTGTGCACGTACATGTACATAGTAGTATATTTAAAAAATTGCTGTGAGAACTGTAATTAGCTACAGTGGAATCAAGTTCACTGGGCATCAAAATATCTTGATCTGGATTTGCTTAAGTGAGGCATATGAGTTAGTTATGAAAATGTTTGATTCTTGTTATACATCAACAGGTCTGCTAAAGGGGACAGATTTTTTAAGGAATGGAGAGCTATTGATAAGGTACTTTTTCCTGAGTACCTTTATTGTTAGTTGAATAGTGCCATTTATTTATGGGCTGCTGAGTGTGGCAAGGACACTGTTGTCACTTCCCTGTTTCTGAAAGTACTTGTAGTTTGTCTTCCCTGATATGACACATTCTGCATAAAACCAGTGAGTTCAACTTGACATCACTGACTACCCAAGTCCGGGCAGCACACACAAACTATTCCTAAACCTTTGATTATAGCTGGAAACCACAGCCCTAGATGTTTTTCTCTTGCCAAATTTATCATTTCCTAAAACCGTCCTCTAAAACCATTGTCTTTTGCAGCCTTCAAACCCCATCATTCTCTGAGAAGTGACCATTCAAGTGATGTAAACAGCTTGGCCACACTCCTCCCCCCCTGCCCCACTGTCTACCTCTGCCCCACTGTCTACCTCTGCCCCACTGTCTAGCTGCTTCACTGGCCTATTTTTGGGTTCACAGGTCATAATAGAGCTTGTTTTTGGTTTTGTTCGTTTGTTTGTTTTTTGAGACGGAGTTTCACTCTTGTCGCCCAGGCTGGAGTGCAATGGCATGATCACTGGAACCTCCACCTCCCGGGTTCAAGCAATTTTCCTGCCTCAGCCTCCTGAATAGCTGGGATTACAGGCGCACACCACCATGCCCAGCTAATTTTTGTATTTTTAGTAAAGGCAGGGTTTTGCCATGTTGGCCAGGCTGGTCTCAAACTCCTGACCTCAGGTGATCCACCGGCCTCAGCCTCCCAGAGTGCTGGAATTACAGGCGTGAGCCACCAGACCTGGCCCATAATAGAGCTTTATAAATAAGAAGACTCACCCTATCCTCACTGCCAAGACCATGCCCTTAGGATTAACTGGGGGGAAAAACATGCAAACATGGAATATCTTTACATCCACAAAGACCTGCCATTTGTTAGACATTGGCTTTTGCAGGAGTGAATTAGATTTTTGGCTCCAGGTTTCTGTCAGGAGTCTTAGTTAATATCTAGGTCTGTGTCTGCATGTGTCCTTAGATAAAGTAGTCACTTAGTTACTCTTACCATAATACCTTGTTTTGACTTTTGGCTTCATGCTTATTTCCATCTGTTATTTCCTTGTTTGCTATTTATTCCTTTTTTGTCTCTCTCCATTGGAACATATTCCCCATGAGAACAAAGACCTCATTGTCTTGCTCACCATCAAATCCCCAGTACCAGGACCCATGGAAGACACGTATTTAATATTTGTTGGTAAAAGTATCCCAGATGTTTATTTATTTTCATTTTCAAACAGAACTTTTCTTCTTAAAAGTAGTAATGTCTAAAAGTCTCAGGTTCATCCAGTGGCTTACTAAATAAAAGGAATCATACACAATATGTAAAAATTAAAGAGTTCAAAGAGTTTGAATAAGGTACTTTTTCTTGATTCTCATCTATTTCACTGTCAGTAACTCTGAACTTCAGTTTGCAGGATACTGTAGCTATTGATTGAAAAGCAGTTTGGATCTCTCTACATGATGCTAAATAATTGTATTAATTATTTTACAGACATGCTGAAAGTCAGCAGAAGCACATGGCAGAGAAAATGCCTGCAAAGTGAAAAGAAGCCATTCAACCAGAGAACAAGCTAGAATTTATTTTGCTTCTGTGGTTGTAAAAATGCTGTTGCTAAAGGTGGCGCAGAAACAAATATCAGTGTTAGTCATTGATAATGTCTGAAGCTTAATGTCCAGTGATTGGCCTTTGCTTCTTAATTTATTTTAATTTTTTACTTGTGCCACTTAATATCAGGCATTTTAATAAAATATTGTTACAAAAAATGTACAGTACTGACACCACCACAAATCATGGTTAATAAAAGAGAGTAGTTTTAACTTTATTTTTATTTGTTTAGAGATTTTAAGTTGGAACAGTATTTTCCCATTGACTACTTTTCATTCTTCACTGTAGTTTTAAAGAAGAACTGTAAATGACGGTGCTATACAAGTCAAAAAATACATGCCTGCCTCGTAGTGAAGTTGTAGCTCTCCGTAATATGTATATTTTACTCAGTTTTCAACATTTTGTGAATGTTGACTACCTGAAGTTCCTTTTTAGATGTGCTATTAACATTCTGTTGGATTCAGAGGGTTCCTTGAAAGTTTTATGTATAAATATGTAAAATAAAAATTAAAACTTTGTTTCATATGATACGTCTTTTTGCTCACTAGCAAGCCTTATACTGGCTTAACCCCTCTGCAACTAAATTCCCCACCAGGAAACTTCTATCAGTGAAAAAACAAATTGCTCCAGAGGACACGCAAGGTGGCAAGTTGCCCAGAAAATTATGAGTGTGAATGCGTGTCTGTGAGTATGTGTGTGTGAGAGAGTGATCCGAAGAACACCAAAGGTCAGTAGCATCGGAGCCTACACTTCTATTATTGCTTAAAGAGATCCATCTGGAATTTTAGCACTTTAGTATTTAATAGCTACTGGTCTTGTTAGGGCACTATGATTGTATCAAACTCCATTTACTAAATTCACCACGTGAACAAATGATGCTTGCCTTTACTCTTTCTCCAAGGCCAATTGTTGCTATTTTCAAATTTTTAGCCATTCTGTTGGTCTCATGAAAGAAGATTCCAAGTCTAAAGCAGATTACAGACTGTTTCTTAATCTCCACTTATTACTGGAGAGTTTCAGAAAGTAGATTTTAATTAGCTAATGTTCATGTAGTGATTAGGGAACCATAAACTAAAGCAAAGATGAACAATTCAACATTCCAGAGCCACCCACAGACCACCTGGTTTCACTCCAAGGTCCGTGATGTAATCTGAAGATAGAACTTTAGACAACTGTCTCCATTTTCCTTTCTCAAAAATACTCAGATAAGTATTCTAAGGAATTAAATAGATTCGCTAGTGTTCCTAGACAGCCTTCTGTTTAGCCAAATAGGTAATCTTAAATTGTAACACTAGTTATTTTTTATGGGCCTCAAACTAGTTATTTCCATTCAGAATAGAAAAAGAACACAGCTCGTAAATATATTTTGGTTTTTGTGAGTTGGCTGTTGAGGAGGACAGGTTGCTGCTCACTACTGAGCTAAATAGTGGGGCCCTAAATCCTCTCTGCCCAAAGGTCTCTAACTGAGCCCTGAATTCCCACACCAGCTGTCAGGGATCTCCTGGGGTGATCCCAGCCCTGTGAATCCAAGCACAGCTGCTAGACCGTCGTCACTGCTTCTACTGGGTGAGAATGTTGGTCAGTGAGCCAGTGGCTCTTGTCTCTAGCTGCACAGTGGAACCATTTGGAGAGCTTCAGAAACCACTGGTGCCTGGGTCCCACCCCCATGAACTGACTTAAATGGTCTGGGGTGTAGCCTGGGCATTGAGACATTTAAAGGTCTCCAGGAGATTCTAATGTCGAGAACCATTGCCTTCCACTTTCTTCTTTTCTTTAGCTTTATTGAACCATGTTTCTAAGTATCTAGTTTTTTTCTAATTAAAAAATATTATATTCCTATTAGTTTGCAATCTGTGGGGAGAGCACAGCTGGAAAGAGTGCTATGGACACAGGTCTAAGCAAGAGAAGGTAGTGTGGCCTTCTGAACCTCCTGTGGTGACACTCACAACCTGGAGCCCTGGTGCTAAAACTCAGCCCACCACAAAAGACTGACATTTTAAAATCCTTGCCAGAACTGCCAGTTCCGGTAAAAGTTTAGAAATGTGTTTTCTCTGTGTCTTAAGCCACGCAGTCTCTGGCTAGAAATGCATGTTGTGAAGAAATTCATGGCCTCTAAGCTCTTCTAATTGTTTGAAGCCCATAATCGTAACCGAATAGCTCCCAACAGGAGAAGAAAAGAGAGAAAATGAGATTATACCCACAAAGGGCTTCTGAGAATACCTCTGGGTCAAAGCCTAGCTAATAGTACAACTGTTCTTCTCACCATGCCCTGAGATACTCAGAGGAGAGTTATATTTAATTTGCTGGTGTTCCTTTCAGCCTTCTCTGCCCGTGGTAGAAATGTCACCAAGTGATTCTCTAAGGGGATTCTTTCGAGATTGAGTCTTTCCAGTATTTTTGTTTAGGCTTGTCAGCAAGGACTGGGATTATATCCAACAGGATTCTTACCTGCTCTAGATCATCCTTCCACATGTAAACTAGGACCTTTACTAGTTAATCAGGCTTAGAATGCTAGACTAACCTCAAAAATCAAGTTCTGCTTCTCCTCCCCATTTTTAGAGAGTGAGGTGTAGATGAGAGTGCGCAGGCTCTGGAGCCAGAAGCACCTGACCACAAATGCTGACTCCATCTTCCCATGGATTTGACCCTGAGCAAGTTCCTAAAGCTGTCTGTGTCTTATCACCTGTAAATACCATCTCCTCATTATTATAAAGACTGAATAATGTTTATAAAGGCACCTGACACCCAGGAAATACTGAATAAATAAATGTTGAATAGAGAGTAAATGATGAGAGCTCAGGTGGTGGGAAAATTCTGAATTTTACCAGTTTCTGAGATTTAAGGCATCCTTGTAGTTTTGTTTCCTGTTTATTAATTATTAATTTACAAAACAGTGATGCTTAAGGAAAAAGCTAATAATTGCAAGTCCCACTCGCTCCTCCAAATACCAGTGCTAAAACTTGGAATGCATTCTAACACATCTCTCTAGGCTTATACAGATACACGTGCATGGGGTTTTATATTTCTATTTGTCTATACAAAGGTAGGATCTCTGTAGCTTGCTTTATCCATAGACATCCTTCCAGGTCAGGACGTAAAGATCAAAGTCATTCTTTTCTTTTTTTTTTTTTTTTTTTTGAGACAGAGTCTCATCTCACCTAGGCTGTAGTGCAGTGGCACGATCTCAGCTCAGTGCAACCTCCGCCTCCCAGGTTCAAGCGATTCTCCTGCCTCAGCCTCCCGAGTAGCTGGAATTACGGGTGCGTGCCACCACACCCGACTAATTTTTGTATTTTTAGTAGAGACGGGGTTTCGCCATGTTGGCCAGGCTGGTCTTGAACTCCTGACCTTAGGTAATCTGCCCACCTCGGCCTCCCAAAGTGCTGAGATTACAGGTGTGAGCTACCGTGACTGGCCCAAAGTCATTCTTTTTAATAGCTTTGTAGTAATCCCCAGTGTTGGTGGAACATACCTTATTCAGCCATTCCCTTTAATGATGGACATTAAGAATCTTTTCAGATCTCTGCCACCAGAAACAGTGATCCAGTAATTATGCTTGTACTTAACATCTATTTATACCTTTTATTCTATGATTACCTCACTTTTTCTTTAACCATTCCTTGGTACTGCTTAAATACTTCAGAGTACAGAGAGCTAATTATGGTAGGTACGAAGACCAGGAGGGGCCATTGCAGAGAAGTTTGATTCCTTGCAATGAAATTGGACCACACCAACCCATCTTCATCTTCAAAGATTCAACTAGAGCCTCTCTCTCTCTATCTCTGACACACACACACACACACACACACACACACACACACTTTTAGCCTCCAAAAACTCCCCTCTGCCTCCTGAGTACAGATTTTTCTCTATTTCCTCTTTGAGGGTAGAGGCAAACTTCAGCCACCCTTGTAACTGTAGCCCCCAGCACAGAACCAAGCAGACAGTCCTCCCTTGAAGATTGGCCCAGTGAGAAGCTCTAATCATTAGGACTCTGCCTTTTGACGCCTCTGTTAACTGGCGTCACTCTACTCTTCTGATCTATAATTCCTCTCCTCTTAGCTGAGGGATGAGCCCCTGGGACTGACTGACTTCAGATTTAATCTCACTGTTCTCAAGTTTAATCCCCCATGACTGGTCAATTTTTTTTTAATCCCTCAGTTACCCACAAATCTAATCTAAGATCTGAAAAATTTCCTTCCACAGAATTTGCCATCTCTGATAAACAGCGCTTTTAGCCACCAGTCTGCTAAAATTCATGCCTCTCCACCGTGTTTATAGTTTTGGAATTGTTACTGGGAAATGGCTAGAGAGAGACATTCCCAGCCCCCTGCCCCTTGGCCCTAGATGTGATCCCATGACACATTTTTACCAATGGAATGTCAGTGGATGTGATGTGCCTTAATTCTAGCCAAGGCTTGAAAGAAAGGGTTTGCCCTCTCCATTCTTTTTCTCCTTGTACCAGCTACTATCACAAGAACCTAGAGGGATGCAGAGCCACCAGATGGAAAAAGTCTGGGTCCCTGACTTACTGCATGGAGAGAGTTACCTGCCATCCAATAGGATTCACCTCAAACTGGAAAAAAAAAGTGATTAAATAAACTATGATTACATTTGTGCCTTTATACTGAATTGAATCTGTTACAACAGCTAGCATTACACTAACTAATGCAAGTCCTTAACAAGGACAGCCATAATCGTTTAAGAAAGAGCTGAAACACAGATCCAGTTAGACAAACCCTGTGTTCTTAACCACCATGCCACACTGCTTCTTTTCTATAGAAAATCATCTCTAGGTCAGAGATTGACCCTTTTGTCAGTTAACGGACCTCTTCAGTTTAGTTTAAATCTTTTCCTCTGCTCTATCTTTTCCTTTAGCCATTAGGACAAAAATCAGAAGTTGATGAAAATGAGATTTGTCATGAACAAACAATTCATGCCAGAAACAAGAATATGGAATTTATGATGATGCCAGAAACACAAATATTGTTAAGTGACAACAGGAGACCTATTTGGTGTCTAGCTGGAAAAGTCTTAGGTTTCTATGATCTTTAAGACCACACTTTGATTACTGCCACCTCAGCTGAATTCTGATGCTTACAAAATACAATATACAATTACCGTTTGCACTGGTGTTCATTTTTTTTTTCTAAATAGGATGTGACACATTCATTGTGAAATAGGTTGATGGGTAATGAGTTTTTCAGGATATTTTAATTGAAGCTTATAGTCAGTTGTCAGTATAAATTAACATTATATTAAATAATTCATGAATTAATGGTCTGGCTGTGCAAAATGAAAATGTCCTTTTAATTTCTGAGTGTGTATCCTAAAGCCATTTCATTTGGTAGCTTTGGTAAGAAATGATTCACCAAGACTAATTGGTCATAAGAAATTCTTTTTTGTAGCAAACTTCTTTTTGTACATTTCTCTGTTCTAGAACAATGGTCTGCCTATGGTTGTAACACAGTCCTTGTTTTAAAAACGACTGAATCCACTTCCCTGCACCACAGTACAAGAGTACAAGGTAGTAAAGTAATACTTACGGGGAAAGTGATTTTATCTTCCCCCTCCAGACTAGGCATTCAAACTTTCCTGTTTATTATTTACTACCAGATTCTCTTTTCTTTTATATTCAATCAACACCTTATTTGCTTTTTTGGCTTTTCAGAAAATAGTGGTGTGTATCCTGAGCATAGGCAAGGCTGGACGTGAGTGCTTTAATTTTCTGCCTCATAAAGTTACTTCCTTCCAGATGTGTGTTAGTTCACAGTAGAAATTACAATCTGTAATGACGTGTCATCTCACCTTGTGCCGGAGCTTTTTAGGTCACATAACATCCCCATGCATTAGAAAGGGCATGTGAAAGTCAGCCAGGGATCCATAGTTCACCTTGAGAGCAGTTTCGATGTGAGGGTTCAAGGTGAAAATGATGTTGACTTTTACAGGCACTGGGGAGAAAGGGCTTTACTGTTTATCACAAAGCATCCACTTCCTCCTTCCATCAAAGTGAAGGACTCTTGTCCCTGCTGCTCAAGAAGGCTGATTTGAGAATGTGTCATTGTCTCTGATGCAAATCAGATTGAGAATAGAACACCAGTCGGGTGCTCTAAGTAATTTTTTAAGGGAAGTAATGAATGCTTCAGGAAGAATAATTAGGTGTGGGGATGTTTCAATGGGAGTAATAAATCTATCTCCCTGCAGTTCTGGCTAAACTAAGAGTGGGAGTAAGACAGACATGGGGCTTTTTGGAGTTTGCAAACCAGTCTCACCACACTGCAGATGAGAGCGCTGGGCCTTCAGGGCGACAGCATAAGAGCAGGAGAGGAAACCTGGCTGAACATGAGGATGGAGGAATGGGAGAGCTACTCAGTGAGAGGCCAGGGGGACCTGGGACAGCATCTGCAGAACTTGGCAGCTCCACTGCAGGCCTTGCCACGGCCAACACCTCTAAATGCATTTTGGTGCCTTGAACCCATTAGCCAAAAAAGTGCCTGGTGGGTTTTGCTTCCATGAGAGTAAAAACTAGAGCCACTGACAGGCCCGTCTGTCACCAATCTGCAGTTTCCTGTGAGGACATTCTTCAGGCACTACAGTGGGACCCAGTGAAGCTCAGAGCCAGGCCCGCCCCATGTGTGCTAAGGCTTACAGGGCATTTGTCAGCGGCAGCTTTGAAGGGGCTAAATACCTGAGGTTTAATGAATTATGGGGGCAATATGTGAATATATAAAAACTTTTTTTTTTTTTTTTTTAGACACAGCGTCTTGCCGTGTCGCCTAGGCTGGAATGCAGTGGCATGATCACAGCTCATTGCAGCTTTGAACTCCTGGGCTTGAGTGATTCTCTTGCCTCAGCCTCCCAGGTAGCCAGGACTATAGGCACGTGCCACTATGCTTGGCTGTTTTTTTCTTAATTTTTTGTAGAGATGAGGTCTCACTTTGTAGCCGAGGCTGGTATCCAGGCCTAAAGCAATCCTCCTGCCTCAACCTCCCAAAGTGCTGGGATTATGGGCATGAGCTGCTGAGCCCGACCTACAAACTTCTTTTTAGGTTCCCTTACTTCCCAAGCTGATCTGGGGGGCTACCTTCCCACAAACACGTAAGCAAGAATAACGCAGAAAGTATAAATAAATGAATGTGGTTTGGAGAGAAGGGGCACAGCCAACAATAAACAATAAAACATGAAAGTTTTGAATGATACTTTTTTGGCCACCTTTGAAATGTGTTGTTCATTTGCTCCTTACAAGAAAGAGTCCTAGCTAATTCATCTTGGTTTTGAATCTAAATTGTATTTCCAGTCTTCTCTGTCTCATTCTCATTTCCTTCCTATTTATTTATTTTTATTTTTAATTATTACAATTATATAATAGTTGTATATCTTTATGAGATATATGTAATGATTTTATATGGCATTTAATATGTAATGATCAAACCATAGTAATTGGGATATCCATCACTTCAAGCATTTATCATTTCTTTGTGTTAGGAGCATTCCAACTCCACTCTTTATTATTTTAAAATAAACAATAGATTATTGTTGACTGTAGTCACCCTATTGTGCTACTGCATACTAGATCTTATTCATTCTAACCATATTTTTGTACCCATTAGCCATCCTACTCCCCACTACCCTTCACAGCCTCTGGTAACCTCATTCTACTCTATCTCCATGAATTCAACTTTTTAAATTTTTAGCTGCCACATATGAGTGAGAACATGCAAAATCTCTCATTTCTTTCAGTTCAGTCCCCTAATTTACATAGACAAACAGTGTGCCAATATTGTATTAATAATGCCCTCTCCAATCCACTGAAATGAAAAGTCAAAATGCCTACTTCCTTTTTTTAAAAGTACACTTTTTTAAATGTGTGTCACTTCCTAAATTCTGCTCATTGTCAAGAATTCTTGGCTATAAAATCATCAAAGTGTTGTTGTCAAGATAGTTAACCGCTCCTGTAAAACATCCCAATTGCCTTGACTTCACATGATGCTTTTAGAACATCGGTACTTGCTAGCTGGGGCCAAATGCACTCACTCGTCCTTCTGAGAATTCTGAATTTTAAAGAAAGTAGGAAGTTCACATAAAAATGACTCTCATTTCAGGTGCTTGCATGGATTTTCCTCTACTACCAATTAATTGGGCAAGTGGCATTTCTTTCACATCACACCAGAAAATGAAAGCCAAATCTTGGGGCTACTTAAAATTTCTGAAACAAGTAGTCATGGTCATTCTTTACTCAAAGTTACCCCAGGCTCCTTGGCTCAAGACAAAAGCATTTTCATGGGAATTCCTTTGGCGTCAGTTTCCAAGCCAGTCATGCAAGCCATCCATAAATATGGACCTTACATGCCACTGCAAGTGGAGCTGCTGGGTTTTCAGGAAGTCAGTGGCTTTACCTTCCAGGTTCTGAAGCCAAGAGCAGGAGAAGAGTGAATGTGAGCACTCCTTCCTCAAAGATGACTGAAAGAGAATGGAAGAAATATTTGAGAAAACTACTGTCAAAGGCAGCTGGGAAGAGGAAAAGAAATCACTGTGTACTAATATGGAAGCTGAAAAGTGTAGAGAGGGAAAGGGCTAGACAGACCCTGGTCATGCACATCTTTCCATGGGTCACAAATATAAATGCATATAGGGGCCAGACTGATAATACAAACAAATAACTGAAGCAAGCTGGATGCAAGACTATAAGGAGTGATGAGGAGCAAATGCCCTGACTAAAGGGATTCACTGCTAAGTAAATACTGACAACTTATCTGGCCTGGGCTGACCTGGCTTTTCTAAGATTTCAAATATCTGGATTTATTATACAAAATACATTACTTCTATTAACCAACGTTTTATCTATATGACATTGGTCACCACTGAAAATCCTTTTAAGAAAGAGCCCCACAAAACTCATTATTATATTTACTGACAGACTGATATTTACCACATTACACAATGGCAACTTTATGAGCACCGAGGGAGACATTCCTTTCAGATGTCAATACCAATAATGTCAAGTTTCTCTGATTATCACTGTAAATTATTTGACTGATCATGTCATTGTCCTGCCTGCATTGGCTTCCAGGAAGCAAGGAAGTAAATTTGCAGCTCACCTATGAAAAGTTGGATGAGAGCTTTGGATAATGTGACTCTTACTTTGCTGTACCAACTCTCTAAGTTGCCTCAAATTCTTTTGGGGAACCAGGAAAGGTATCATAAGTAAACAAATCCATGTATCTATTTGTAAATTTTTTCTTATTTATTTTTACTTATAAATGTATCTATATATTTATTTAGCCGTCTCTGGCTACCAACACCTGGAATCTTCTCCCAGAGAAGCATCCAGGGAGCTGCCAAAGGCAGTAATCTATTTGTTTTGGAAGATCAAGTGAATAAAAACCAAGTCTTGATTTCAATTATACGTCCCCAAACATCTTTTGTTTGTCTATATTTTCACTATCATATTGCAATTAAGTTCTGCTCTCATGGTCAGTGTTAACTGCAGTTTTTATATTGCCAATGCGTGTTCTCATTCTTCTTGTTTTCTCGGGGATCTCTTCCTTAGCTCCCATATGGTTCCACTGGGACTGTCGTCAGACTTGGCGACCTGTCCCCTTTATCACAGGTATGAACCAGGCAGTTAATCAAAACATGAATTCCACCACACTCCACTAATAATTAGTTCATTAATGGGCACGTAACCCCAGCAAGGCCAATCAGAAGCTTCTCTGGAATTGGTTTGTGGATACTGGGATTGCTAAAATGAGAAAATAAGAGCTTGGCAGTCATCTCTTTCCACTATAGGAGAGAGAGTTCGCAACAGAAGCCAAGGAGCGCAGCAGAGCTGAGAGATGCTGCAGGAGAAGGAAAGAGCCCTGATGATATCCTGTGAGTTCTTGAATTTCCTCTGAAGCCAGTCTCTCCTTTGAACATTTTTGTTATAATAATCATCAATAATACTCCATTTTGTTTGAATTAGTTTACATAGACTTTCTGTCAGGACTGAAAGCATCCTGACTGTACTGTTGTCTCTAATCTTATAGTCCTATCCCAACATCTCAATCCATCCTCCACATAGCTGCCAAAGTGATCTTGCAATGTTTCTAACAGATGTCTGATCTTGACATGGCCCTGCCCAATTTCCTAAAAGCCTGTCTTCCACAGAATAAAATACAAATGCTTCACGTGATATTCAAGGCTTGTTGTGTTCTGTCTTCCCTCCCTCTACAACCTATCTTTAGGCACTCTCCTTTTCGGTCTTTGAGCAGGAGAAATTTGAGCTCCTTGTTGATCCTAAGCTCTCCTTGGCCTCCAGGACTTTGCCTATGACATTCTTTATTCCTAAGATGACCTTGTCTACTTTGAGCTCAAATGCCATCTCCTCTGGAAAGCCTTCCTTTGCTTTCTTAGGCTTTTATTCCTCTCTGCTTCCACTCTGCCCTCCTTTCAGAAAGTGTGTAGTTTTGTCATTGTTTTTGCCTTTCTACAACCAGACTATAAACCCCCTGAGGGCAGGGAAGGTCATTTATCTGTGTTTCTTCATGCCCAGCCCAGAAAATGGTACTTAATAGGACCTAAATAAACACTCACAAACATGTTGAAGAGGTGAATGAATAAGTGTTCAATACCATCTCATAGAGAAATTCTACTCCTAGCTTCTCACTACCCACGCAGTTCCTCACCAATCTGTTTCTCCACCACTTCTTAGACCTTATGAAACAACTTAAAACTCCGTGTCTTTTCAAGATGGCAAGTGTCTTAAAAGCCCCCGCTTGAGATTCAATGTTCTCATAAGGTCTCTAACAGAGCCAATTCTGAAGCGTATTAAGCCTGCTAGATATCAGAACCTAATATGCTTTATAAACTGAGATGACAGGCTCAAGTGATAACTGTCCATTAATTATTGACAAAATTATAAGCATCTTTTTAAGAGGAAAGGGATTGAGTACAAGAGAGATGACAGATGGCCTAGCAAGCTAAAAAAGGCCCATGTGATATGAGCTGACCATTCCCGGTTATCTGAATAGGTGGCAATATGTAGAACTTCTATCAGTATTTTCTGAGCTAAGAAATGTGTGCTCCCACTGCCCTTTGGGAAGGGAGTTTGGGCTTTTTTGCTTTCCTGTTGTGTAAGTCTGTGGTTTAACTTACTGAACACCAGGGTAGAATCTTGGGCTTAGCCCTGAAATACAGTTAGGTTCCTTCTTGCTAAACTTATGGTGCAGAGATGCAGAGACTAACTCTACAATGTTGGATGGCCAGTGGTGGAGTCAAAGCTGGGGTACATGGCAAGTGGTAAAGTAGAAGTAGTAGTAAGAATACCTTTCATTTATACTCTTTGAGGAACCAACCAGTATCCCATTGGCCTGAAAAAGTTATTGAAACTTCCCAGAGGTGTTCAACTTTCCCCCAGGAAGCAATTTAGACCTTTTCACATTATTTCATTATCTTTTATGATCTCAGAAGTTTCCTAAGAATAAGGAAAAGCAAGAAGATGTGATTTTTATTTTACAGAAAGAGAAATGGATGCGGAGGGGTTAAGAAGGGCATTTCCCAAGGCTCGATAGTTGGGTCAGGATTAGAATGCCGCACTTATGCTATTAGCCTAATGGTCTTCAAACTTTGCTGCTTGCAAAGCCCCCAGAAAAATGTTTAAAGCCTGCCGGGCGCGATGGCTTACATCTGTAATCTCAGCAATTTGAGAGGCCAAGGTGGGAGGATCACCTGAAGCCAAGAGTTCGAGGCTAGCCTGGCTAACATGGTGAAACCCCATCTCTACCAAATGTACAAAAATTAGCCAGGCGTGGCGGCATGTGCCTGTAGTCCCAGCTCCTTGGGTGGCTGAGGCAGGAGAATCGCTTGAACCTGGGAGGCAGAGGTTGCAGTGAGCTGAGATCATGCCACTGCACTCCATCCTGGGCAACAGAGTGAGACTCAGTCTCAAAAAAAAAATGAAAAAAGAAAGAAAAATGTTTAAAGCCATATGCTGGGCCAGACACAGAGGCTTATTCCTGTAACTGCAACACTTTAGGAGGCTAACACAGGAGGATTGCTTGAGCCCAGGACTTTGTGGCTGCAGACAGCTGTGATCATGCCACTGCACTGCAACCTGGGTGACACAGCTGGACGCTGTCTCAAGAAAAAAAAAAAAAAGCCATATACTACTCACATATTTCTAAATTGACCTCAAAATGTTTATCATACATTTAAAGAACTGCAAATAATATCATTTCCAGATCACTCTCAATATGAAAATGTTTAAAGATATCTGATATATCCAATATAATGTATCTTTGAAATATAGTCAATGGAATATAAACACCAGAGCAATTTGACCATTATATCCAATTTTTTAAAAAAATGAATAAATGAGTTCTTATTTAACTGTTGGAAATTTTTTATCCTTTATTCTTGAATTCATATTTATTTCCATTCCACTTCCCCCTCAGAATTTAGTCCTAATGCAATTTTATTTCATTTTTAGAAATGTTTTATTGATCATCCTATCAAACTTTGTTGCACCAGCATATGTATATAAAGATCAACCTAAATTTTTTAACATTTTCTGTGACCATAAAGTTATAAGCAATAAAATTCTTCTATATTGAGTTATTATTATAATTACTAATCATCACTTGATTAAAATAACATGTTATAAACTTTGATAAAAATTATATAGAATAAATAGGAAAACTGTATTGAAAATGTGCCTTTTGTTGAAAGAGAAGCCTATTTTCTTTTCCAATTCACTTATGTATCTGTTGATTAATACTATTTATTGGCAGAATGAGACAGAGTTCTCCATCAATTCTATTTCTATTATTTGTTTTTATAGATGTAAACCTTGAGAAAACTTTATAAATAAGTAGGTGGAAATAGGAAAAGTCTTCTACGGCAACGTCAATCAATTCTTTGAGTTTCCTTTGAATTATATACCAAAATCATATTGTGATCTATTATCAAAAATTATTGGGTTTTTTTGTTGTTTTTGTTTTGCGACATGGTCTCGGTCTGTCACCTAGGCTGGAGTGCAGTGGCAGGATCTTGGCTCATTGCAACCTCCTCTTCTAGGCCTCAAGATACTCCTACGGCTGGGCACAGAGGCTCACGCCTGTACTCCCAGCACTCTGGGAGGCTGAGGTGAGCGGATCACCTGAGGTCAGGGGTTCAAGACCAGCCTGGCCAACATGGCAAAACCCCGTCTGTACTAAAAATACAAAAACTAGCTGGGCATGGTGGCGGATGCCTGTAATCCCAGCTACTCAAGAGACTGAGGCAGGAGAATTGCTTGAACCCAGGAGGCAGAGGCTGCAGTGAGCCAAGATCATGCCACTGCACTCCAGCCTGGGCAACAAGAGCGAAACTCGGTCTTGAAAAAAAAAAAACCCTCCTACCTCAGCCTCCTAAGTAGCTGGGACCACAGGTGCATGCCACTATGCCTGGCTAATTTTTGTATTTTTCATAGAGATGAGGTTTCCCTATGTTGCCCAGGCTGGTCTCAAACTCCTGACCTCAAGTGATTCACCCACCTTGGTCTCCCAAAGCGCTAGAATTACAAGTATGAGCCACCACACCTGGATGCATCAAAAATTATTTTTAATGATTGATTAGCTGAAAACTCCATTAGATTCTACTTGAATTTTCTTGGCAACAGAGAATTAGAGATCATCTGACTTGCAAAAACTTATTAGCCAGTCATTATAGCCATTTACTGACCCAAGCCTGTACCTATACCGCCAAGGGTTTCTTCTGTTTCTTTTTACCACCTGAGAAAATGCATCTCACTAAGACTAGAAAAAAAAATTCATTAGTTCTTGAAGTAAGAGGAGAGCAAGTGTAGAAAGTTAAGAGGGGAAAGAAGCCGACAGGACAACTCTCTCAGTGGACATTCAGACAGATCAACTTTGGGAAATGGTTCATGTGGAAGTTCTGGATCTGGAAATTGATTCCCCCAAAGCTATCCATGCCCACACATCCATGGAAAGTCTTTGTAAACTCTTTTGAGATAAGCATACTGCAGTGTAAAGACCATTCCTGTAACTCATTCTTCCATGACCTTTAGATGTATCCTTCAAACTTGTACCTCATCATTGCACCGTGTACATCAACCACGAAAAATGTTTTGGGCATTTTTCCAAGTATTGGAGACAAAGCAAAGAATAAAAGAAACAAAATTGCTGCCTTCCACACTAGTGGAGCAGATAGATAATAAAGAGTTGGAATTTGATTCCATTTTGCACTGAGCAAACTAAGGATTTGACAGAAATAGAAAGCTCAGGCCGTTGCTGCTCCTGGAACACATCATCTTGTAGCCCACCAGGGCAATGTACTATGGCCTTTGTCCTAAGTTTCCCCAGGACCAATCAGAGTGACAGGCACATAATAGGCTCTCAAAACATATTTGTCCAATTAGTTTAGTGTCATTTATAAAATCTTAACATTTTTAAGCCCAGAAGGGAACTTAGTAACCACTTGATCCCATTTCTCTTTTGCTTAGAGAAAAAAAAAATGAAGCCTGGAAAGATGAAGTGGCTTGCCAAGGTCACCAATCTAGTCAGCATTAGATCCTGTTTGTAGCAAGTAAACAATCTCTAGATACCTTGAATCCAGACAAATTCTGCATCCATGATACTTTATCATAGTCCCAGTTTGATAGCTACCACTGAGAAAATGTCCCTGGCACATGCCCATGTAACCTCCCAACAAAGCTTTAGTGTCTATATAAAAAGTGAAATAAGAAAATACTTCTTTTTTTCCAGTATTTATGAATTCCTTGGAATTCACAGGAAATGTACATTATAACAGGAACAACTGGTCAGGAGGGTCATTTTGAGTGGCTGCCTCTACAACCCAAAATGTGGTTTCTTGACTTCACATGCACAGTATGAATGGGATTTTCAATGAATGGGAGTCTTCCACAGTTTCACTATGAATTTGAGATCTGTTATAGAGCCCAGAGGTCAAATTTCCCGTGAAGGGTTAGCGGAATGATAGTCAAGAAGATTCCTTGGGCAGAGAAATAACAGTTCAAGAGGAAACGCCGTTGCTTCTGCTCTGAAATCTCTGGGGTAAGTCCTTGGAGTGGCTGTTGCCCCTGCCAGAGGGAAGTTCCTGGTGGTCAAGAGTTCCAAGTAAAAGAAAGAAAGAATTGTTTAATTACACTGGCACAAATGGAAACCAAGCCTCTGAGAGGAGAATTTGTTTTGTTTTGATTTCTGAGTCTGTCCCCGGTGGTTTCACTTTTCATTTCTGTGGCATTTGGATGAGGTGACGTGAGAAGTTTCTGCTCATGGCCTTCAGATAAGAAACCCTGGAAATCACACTCAGAGGTAGGGACCAAGAAACCCAAAAGAAGAGATCCTTTCACAGCAATCCTTCAACCTCTGATGATGACTTCCTTGTATTTAGCTCCATCCCTGAGCTCTTCTGCATTCTAAGCCGGCATTTCCCACTTGCTTCTGGAAGAGACACTTCAAATCTATTCCCATGATTGTTTCCCCTAAAACTGCTCTTTCTCCTGTTTCCTCTTGCTCAGCAAACAGCCCTACCATCTACCCAGGTATCCAAGTCTGAAACTTGGGACTTATTGTTGACTCCTTGTCTTGTACCACCTCAAATATGATCATCACCAGGTCCTGTCATTGCTGCCTGCTAAGTAAATCCACACCCTTCTCCTCCTCAGAAGTTCTAGAGCCAGTGCCCTAGTGGAGTAATCAGTTCTCAAAAGGACTGCTATAAAAACCTCCTACCCAGAGTCCGAGCCTCCACTTAGGTCAATTCCAGTCCATCCTCCACATTGTTCCTCATGGTCTTTCAAAAAGGAAAACCCAATTACCTACCTTTCCACTCCTTAAAGCCCTCCCATGGCTCTGGCAACAGAGACATCTATGAAATAGGATAAAGCAAAGAGGAAGCCTGTAAATCTAGACTCCTGAGTAGGAATTCCAGCCCTGCTACTCATCCTGGGCAAGTCACAATGAAGGCCTGTCTGAGCCTTCTTTTCTTTTCAAACAACACAAAGAAGTGTGAGGAACAGCTTTGGTAAAAAGCTTAATATATCTTGCAGACCATTCTATATTAGTATACTCAGATATGCCTCCTTTTCAATGGCCGCATTGCATTCCATTTTACAGATAAAACTTTATTGAACTAATTCTTTATGGATAACCATTTCTGCTATATTAAAAATATCTTAGAGGTAAAATTGCTGAAACAAAGAATATATGCAGTTTTCATTTGATAGATACTGCAAAGTTATCTCCCACTGAGGTTCTACCAACTTACATCACTACCAGATCTTCACCAATATTTGCGTGAGAATCAGCCACACACATTTATTTGTTTTTATTTTTATTTTTTTGAGACAGAGTCTCACTCTGTCACCCAGGCAGAGTGCAGTGGCATGATCACAGCTCACTGCAGGCTCAACCTCCTGATTTTAAGCAATCCTCTGGCCTCAGCTTCCTGAGGACCTGGGGGTGCGTGGCACCACACCCAGCTAATGTTTTATTTTTTGTAGAGATGAGATCTCATTATGTTGTCCAGGCTGGTCTTTAACTCCTGGACACAAACAAGGAGTGTGTTCCACCTCAGCCTCCCAGGGTGCTGGGATTACAGGTGTGAGCCACCATGTCCAGCCTAGCCACACACATTTAAATCTCAGCTTTGACATGAGGTATGTGACCTCACACAAGTTGCTGAACCACTCTGAGCCTCAGTTTCCCTGTCTTTTGCAGTACCCACAAGGTATTTATAAAGGTCAGCCTCCAATAATGAATGCAATAGATATTTTATAATTTATCAAGTGTAAGTGGCAGCATCTTATTTGTCACCAACCCCATCCCTGTACTGAGATTTTATATGTAAACTTTTCTTCTATCTCTTTAGCTTACTATTGTAATAGTGTGAGCCCCTTGAGGAAGTTAGATTTAAAGAGTACACCTCCTAACCTCTGTAGCAAACTGTGCTCAACAAGTGTTGGCATATGGTGTCCCAGAGCATACATCTTTTTAAAAACATATACAGTTTTCAGGTGAGTCCTGGTTATTGATGGTCTTAGAAATTTAAAGCATTCTAAGCCCTTATGCAGGACATAAAAGACTGAAGAAATCGTTGTAGATGACCAATATCTATTATCAGAAATAGTTAATTATTGTTCTGACAGAAGTTGATTTTGGAGTGCCATAACATACCAAGGGAAAATTTTCAAAACAATATTTCTTAGGGCCATTTATTAGAATGTGAATGCTTTATGACAATTTTATTGATGTATAATTTATATACCCTAAAGTTCACCCCTTTTTAGTGTAAAATTTAGCAATTTGGGATAAACTTAGAGTTGTGCAACCATCATTACAATCCAATTTGAGAACGTTCCTATCAACCCAGTAAGATCCCCCATGTGCCCATTAGCAATCAATCCACCTCTTGTGTCTCCTCCACAGGTTTACAGCCTTGGTTAGCCAGGGATGTGTGGATAGCCTAGGCCTTCTCTGGTCTCTCCCTACATCTGCTCAGAAGGCATCTGGGGTGTGTGGACAACTTTGGGGTTAAATCCCTTTAGGGTTGTCTCATTTCCAGCATATCTCTACTAAATTTCTAGCTTGTCTGCCATTCTGATGCTTTCCCCAACCAGGACTGCAACCTCGGGTTAATGAATCACTGGCCTTCCCTATTCACTGGTCCCTAAGATCACTATGTCACCTGACAACATGGCTGGGAGTAGGTTTCTAACCCTCTGCCAAACCTGGAGTCAGTTTCTTCCAGCAATGAAACTTCAGGTCTGTTCAGCCTGCCTCATGCTGCCAGAACCTTTGTACTGACTGAGCTGGGGTGGGGAGGGAAGCAGCCCTGGGTGAGAAGCCATAGACTCCCACTATGTTTGCAGAAATAGAGCCGTTTTTCATGAAAAAAAAAAAATGCTTCTAGGTTTGTTGTTTGCCTTTGGTCATTTTATAGATTTCAGGAAGATGATTTGCTGACTTGCTCATTCTACCCTATTGGAAGTCTGGAAGTCTGGGTTTGATGAGAAGCACTTCTCCTTTGTTCAGCTTCTCAGTGTTCCAGCAGCTTTGATCCTTGGACTTCAGGGGACATTTTCCTATAAGTGATGATGCCTCCAGAGGAAAAGCCAGGGCCCAATGCCACCTTGCCAGAACTGTCAATCAGGAAATAGCCAGACATCTCTCAGCATACACAGTTGGACTTGGTTCTTCAGAGGCAACTCCATGGGCAAGATAAGCCCAACTGGATAAGAGAAGCAGCAGTGAAAAATATGTATTAAGTATCCACAGGGTAAATAAAACCTCCTCCTGTGGATTAAAAGCTGAAACCTAAGCCCTTCTTCAGCCCAAGAAAATCTAAAGTTGAAGACCTTCAGACAAATGACAGCCTCACATAGGAATGTGTACAATTAGACTTCTGAGACAAATCTGTGGGGCTGAAAGAAACTACTGTTTTGAGACTGATATTTTATTCTAGGGAATGTAGCAGATTTAGGCCGGGTGAGGTGGCTCAAGCCTGTAATCCCAGCACTTTGGGAGGCTGAGGTGGTTAGATCACCTGTGGTCAGGAGTTCGAGACCAGCCTGGCCAACCTGATGAAACTCCGCCTCTACTAAATTAGCTGGGCGTGGTGGCAGGCGCCTGTAATCCCAGCTACTCGGGAGTCTAAGGCAGGAGAATCACTTGAACCCAGGAAGCAGAGGTTGCAGTGAGTCAAGATTGCGCCATTGCACTCCAGCCTGGGTGATAGAGTGAGACTCTGTCTCAAAAAAAGGAAAAAAAAGGAATGTAGTAAATTTAGTATTTAGAGCTCCTCTTAAACCCAGAAAGAAAATTCATTTTATTAAAATAGCAACAAGGCAATATAGCAGAATAGCTTGATGTGCAGCATCTGGAGCCAAATTCTCGCAGATCGCATTCTTTCCCCACCAACCCTTACCCCTTTTACATGCTGTATGACCTTGGGCAATTTTCATAAGCTCCTTTGCCTCATCTGCCCTACTTATACAATGAGGAAGAGGATTACAATACCTGTCTCAGAAAATTGGTACATTTGAAAGGCCTTATAATCACGCCTATCCCATACTATGAGCTCAGTAGATGTCAGTTTTTATTAATATTTTTAAACATCATTGTTTTGGGGTTCCCTATTGGCCAGGAAATTTTCTTACTAGCACTAGGGTAGAGCAAGGGAGTGAGAGCAGCAGATTGAGAGTAGTGTTTCTTCCAGATGTAGAATTGTGCCCTATAAAATAGTCACAGACCTACTCAGAATGACTCAGTGGCCACTATGCTTCCCAAATACATGTCTGGGAGCTCCTCAGGCCCATCCTACCTCCACCTCCTTGAGCTATCGTGCCCCCACTGTGCTGGACCACTGGCCTACTGACAAAGCACCACTGTCCCCCAGCTGGGCATCCAAGAATCAGAGGGCCCTTGACCTGGATTCTCCTAGTGCTTCCCTTCAGCTCTTGTAGCCAGATCCTTATAAACCTGTACTGCCCAGGCCGGCCTACTAGCTCAACTTGACCCCAAGCAATGGCCAACATTCCCTAAAGTGACACTTCGGAGCCCCATAAACTTGCCAAGACTGCTTGGATTTGCCTTTCTGATCATCTGAACCAACCGACCACTAGTTTGATAAAGACAAACTCAGTGAATACCGTATTCTAGGTATAGGTCAAAATTACAATTATTCCAGAATTTGACTTCTGTTCTTGCTAGCGCTGCATAAGGCTCCACAGAGTATTTTAAATGATTCTTAATATCTTAAAAAGATAGAAAGATGGGCCAACCCCATTTGGAGAACTCAGTATACATTCCCACTGTCATGCTATATAACACAAACTCAGATATACACCATATGGGGTTAAATGATAAAATCAAGGTTAAGACAAACAAACCAAAAGAAAAGAAAAGAAAGCATTAAGAACACATAGTTGTTTAAAGTGCCAGTGAACACAGATTATCTAAGTTCAAGTAGCCATGTGAGCTTGAATAAACTAATTAACCTCACTGTGCCTGCTCCTTCATCTGGAAAACAGGGATAATGATAGTACTTGCCTCATGGGGTTGTTTTAAGAAATAAAAGATATAATGTGTGTAGCACACTTAGAACGATGCCTCACACATTATATTGATGCTTATAAAAGTTAGCTAGTCTTCTACTCATTCTTATTATATTATTTACTAGTCGGATGAATCTACACTTCCTAACTGCTGGTCCGTGGAACTCAAAGAGACCACAAAAACTTAGCACTAAATGGATTTTTAAGATACAAACTCACATTATTCTTAATTAATAAGGTAAATTATATGGTAAGTCAGTGTTTTCAATGCAATTTGTGTTTTCAGTGAAAAAAAGAGGAAACAAGTGTACAAATATTTTGCTCCATTTGTTTAAAATGTAATAAGAATTTGGTCTGTGCTTTCACAATTTTAATGGTCAGTGGAGGAGAATTTTCATATTTTACTGATGTACACTAAGCCAGCAATAGGAATAAACACTAGGAAAGAGCCTATTACGCTTTTTTATTCCCATGTAAATTTATAGGTTTAGTAGATTAGTGACTGTCCCAGGACACATTCAGTATCAATAACAGCATTAAAATAATTAGAAAAAAAGTTATTTAAAACCACATGTTACATATATTTGTAGCACATGTAACAAAGGTATTTTATTCACAATGTCTTAAAACCTTAGTTACCGATTAGAAACTGATTAACAGTTCAATTTATAAATGACAAAACAAAGTGAATAGACAATTTATAAAAGAAATACAAATGGGTATATAGGATAAAAAGATGCTTAATCTCACTAACAACAAACAAAATGTAAACTAGCATATATACTTTTAACACATTGGGATAATTGTTGATACCCAGGATTAGTAGTTGGTGGCAGTGTGAACTGATGCAGTCAATAGCAAGAATGCTACAAGACTTGTCTTCCTCTCAGGCTCAAAGCTACCTGAAAAAGGGTCTGCCTCAAAGTTCCATCCGGTCCATGGGTTCATATCCATTGGGTCATGGGCTCATATCCCCATCCAGTCCATGGACTCACATCCCCTAGGTCAGATCCCCATCCCTAAAGCAACCACAGTGGTTGCAGAATGCAGTCCCCTGGTTGGTTTATGCTGAGTCAGAGTTGGAGCTGCACCCAAAACAGAAAAAACTGGGGAGTCTTCAGCATCTAAAGCCACAGAATTGGATCAAATCACCCAGGAAGAGAATTTAGAGAACAGAAGAGCCCCAGAACCAAGTCCTGAAAAACTATAACGTGGCTGCAGATTCTGGGTGTATCCTTCCACACTTTCTGTATGCATTCACATTTATATTTATGTACATATGTTTTGTTCTGTTTGTTAATATACAAGAGATTTGCTCATGTGTATCTATAACATGTTTGTTTGTTTCACTTCCCAATATATCCTGGAGAAATTTCCTTGCCTGGTATTTCCAAGTTTGGAGCCTCCCTGGTTCATTTCTCGGAAGAATTAACTTCTTGACTGAAGAAGAATTAACTCTTGAGGAAGGAAGCAGAGATGATCAGGTCTTTTAACACATCTACTTTAGACCTTCACCTTCCTGGGTAACTGGTACCATCATTTCTTAAGAACTTGATAGGGCTTTCTCTCTTTATGTTTTATCATTCATTACCTTTTTCAGGATTTGCTTTCATATTTTGATCTCTTTGGAGCTGTATCTGTGCTATTGTTTCAGTGAGACTTGAGGAGGGTAGGTGTGTAAATCATACAATCATGTGTTTAAGTATACATACATATACATATATAAATCATACCTATATACATTTTTATATAATACTATTTTTTAAATTAATAAATGTATGTTCTAGAAGTTGGGCAAGAACTTTCTAAAATGTTTACATTTTCTTATTTTTAAAAGCTTTTGAACAAGCATTATTTTTACAAGGAAATATATATTTAAAAATTAATAAACAGATTTTTAAATTTTAAAATAAAATCCATGCTCACTGAAGAAATTATTGAAAATTCAAGAAGCAAAACAAATACATTAAAAAACACTTTCACAAAAATGTTGGCAAATCATATATCTAATAAGCATCTAAAATATGTGTCAACCTGATATAATTGAAAGGATCAGAATTCAGTTTTGAAGAGTTTATTCAAGCAAAAAGCTGGGAATAGCCATGCAGAAGTCACAGACTCCAGAGAAATGGGGTTAATGTTCCAAAGTTAAAAGTTAAGTTCTTGCTTATATAGGCATGAAACAAAGAAATGTAACAAGATTATAGCATTTTCTATACAAAGCTGTTTTGTGAGTTACAACAATTTAATTAGTTATAGTCTGTTTTCTTTCTGCATGGCTTGTTTTGATTTTCTTTCCAATTTGAAAGAGTATATTTAACATTCCATCTTAATACAGTGTGATAGCTATGAAGTCTTTGTGTGAGAAAGAGAGAAGTTAATTTATAATGAAGGTCAACAGTGAAGAGAGAAGAGGCCTTCCCTGGCACCTTTCAGTTACTTACAATACTTTACAAAACAATGCAGGTAAGGAAGAAGGCTAATCTATGATCAGAGAAACAAAGGTTATAGCTTCCTAAGATATAGCTACCAAGGTTATAGAGGCCTGTCATGTGACTCAGGCTTCATAATCACATTCCTCTCAGGCTTAAAATAATTTAGAGTTCCAATAGCTTAGATTTTGGATTACTTGTTTTCACATGTATAAAGAACTATTACTACTCAATAACAAAAAGACAACCCAAATTAAAAAATGGGTAAAAGATCTGAATAGATATTTCTTCAAATAAGATATAGCCAATAAGCAAATGAAAAGACACTTAACATCATTAGTCACTAAGGAAATGTAAATAAAGCCCTGTAAATACAAGCTAACCCCTGTGTATTAATAAACAAAATAAAACATATGCAAGTAAATATCAGCACAATGAGACACTACTTCAGACTCACTAGGATGGCTATGATCAAAGGTCAGATAATAACAATTGTTGGTGAGAATGTAGAGAAGTGGGAACCCTCATACACCGATGATGAGAATGTGAAATGGTGCAGCCACTTTGGAAAACAGCCTAGCAGTTCCTCAGACAGTTACCATATGACCCAGTAATTTTATTTTAGGTATATATCCAAGAGAAATAAAAACATATGTCCATACAACAACATGAATACATGAATGTTTACAACAGCATTATTCAAAATAACCAAAAGGTAGAAACACCCAAATGTCCATAAAGTGATAAATTGATAAATAAAATGTGGTGTATCTGTTTAATAGAATGTTATTTGGCAATAAGATGACATGATTTGGCCACAACTTCATGGATATAATACCAAAAGAATAGACAACAAAAGAAAAAACTGTGAATTGGTCTTCATCAAAATTAAGAAATTTTGTGCATCAAAGGAAGTGAAAAGACAATTTACAGAATGGGAGAAAATATTTGCAAATAATAGATCCAATAAGAGATTTCTATCCAGAATATACAAGGAACTCCTAAAACTCATTTCTCCAAATGACCAATAAGCACATTAAAAGATGCTCAACATCATTAGTCATAAAGTAAAAGCAAATCAAAACCACAATAAGATACTACTTCACATCTACTAGGATGGTTATAATTTTTTTAAATATAGAAAGTAACAAATATTGACAGGAATGTGAAGAAACTGGAACTCTTGTACTTTGCTGGTGGGAATATAAAAGTGTGGTCACTGTAGACAACAGTTTGGTGGTGATGGTTTTATATTTTATTGTATCTGTTGTAGAGATGAGGTTTTACCATATTGCCCAGGCTGGTTTTTCAAGAGAGTAAATATAGACCTACAACATGACTCAGCGATTCCACTCCTAGGGAACTGAAAATAACTCAGTAAAATAGCAGAGACTCAGATATTTGTATACTAATGTTCATAGCAGCATTATTCGTAATAGCCAAAAGGTGGAACCAACCCAAATATCCATCAACAGATAAATAGCTAAACAAAATGTGGTACATACATACAATGGACTATTATTCAGCTATAAAGAGGAATTAAATGTTGACATATGCTACAACATGGACAGACCTTGAAAACATTATGCCCAGTTAAATAAACCAAACACAGAAAAACAAATACTATATGGTTCAACTTATACGGCTGGAAGGTAGAAGAGACTTATAAAATGGCTACAGAGTTTTTGGGGAGGACAACAAAAAAGTTTTGAGTATAGATAGCAGTAACAGTCATAAAACATTGTGAATGTATTTAATGCTACTGAATTGTACACTTACAAATGGTTAAAAAGAATAAACATTAGGTTATTTATATTTTACCACAATAAAAAAGAAGTGAAATGCTGATGCATGCAACAACATGGATGAAGCTTGAAAACACAAGAAGTGAAAGAGGCCAGATACAAAAGGCCACGTATTATATCATCTCATTTATATGAAATTCCAGAATAGGCAAATCTATAAAGACAAAAAACAGATTAGTGGTTGATTAGGGCTCAGAGAAGAAGGACTGAGGGTTGACACCTAAGGCATATGCAGTTTTTTATGGGGTGATGAAAATGTTATGAAATTGATTGTGATGATGGTTGAATAGCTGTGTACATACACAAAAGACACTGAATTTTACAATTGACATGGGTCAATTTTACAGTATGCGAATTATGTCTCAAAAAGTTGTTATAAATACAAAAAAAGAAATCATTCAAAATTAAGAAAATTAGACCAAAAATAGAAGGAGGAGGAAGGGGAAGAGGGTCTAAAAAAGGGAGAGGAGAGACAGAAGGAAAAGGAGAAAGAATAGAAATTTTTTGAGTCAGCAAACACAAAATTGTAATTTGCTCATGAAATAATTGTCTATATAAAGTTGACTCTTCAGACAAATGTTGCTGAATTCAAGGTTAGCACACCGAAATCAATAGCAGTCTGTAGTAGGCTGAATAATGTCTCTAAAAAGATACTAGGTCCTAATCCTTGGAACCAAATTAATGTTACCTTGTTTAGATAACATGACTTTACAGACATGATTAAGTTAAGGAAGTTTAGAAGCAGCCTAAGATATAAGAGGAGAATGTCCCATAAATGCTAAAGGGATGTGAGTGAAGCCATAGAATATGTCTTCCCTTTCAGAGGCTACAGAGAATCCACATATGATTAAGACCACAGGATCTGTCAATTAGGAGACTGTATTAGTCTGCTTGAACTTCCATAAAAAAATGCCATTGGCTGGATGGCTTAAACAACAGAAATTTATTTTCCCACTGCTCTGGAAGCTGAAAGTCTAAAATCAGGGTGCCAGCATGGTCAAGTTCTAGTGAGGGCCCTCTTCCCGGCTTCACAGGAAGACAGCCATCTTTTTGCTGTGTCCACACATGGTGAAGAGAGTAAGCCTTCTAATTTCTCCTCTTATATGGGCACTAATATCATCATGAGTACCTCCTCCTCATGACCTCATGTAAATTTAATTGTTTCCTAGCCCCGTCTTCAAATGTCATCACATTTGAGGTTAGGGCTTCAACATATGAATTTGGGAGAGGGGAGAAATTCAGTCCACAGCAGAGATTGTTAGTGACTGTTGAGACAGCAACTTCAGAAGAGTAGGAGGAGCAGAAATAGACTGCAATGATAGGGAATGGGTGGCAGTAGCAACCTATATTTTTAGCACTTTGTGCCTGGAATGTAGTAAAACCTTAATAAATATTAGTTAAATGACTGACCTCTTGGTAGGATTCTCTGAACTTTCACCTGCACCCTTCCTAACTTGGTTGTTACACCTTATCTTGAGTTTCTTCTGCATTCTGCATCCTGCTTCCAAAATCCCTCTGGACTAACTTCGTTTTAAATTTCACAGTTGTTCTAGAGGAAGCACTTGAGGATCATGCCCCCAGTGGAGAGCAGCCAGCCCTGGTCTCTGAAGCTGGGTGTCACATGAGGAAGATCGAGTCTGAAGAATACTATACTAAAAATCTATAGATCATGAATGTGATCATGGATCACAGATCTCAAGTTCCAGAATGCTTTGGAAGGATATTTCAGGGATATGAACTCAAAATATTTTCAGGAGCTGGGGAAATAAAGTAACCAAGTGGACCCAGCTGCATGTAAAGCAATGAGGAGTGGTGATGACTGTGTTAAACTGGGTGTTCCCCAGGTCTAAATGGGGCAGCCTCTACTCAGTTCCAGCTAACTGTTACCACGAAGGATCACGGTCCCAGAATTGCCAGGTTTTCTTATTTCCCAAGAGAAGACATAATCTCAAATTATTATGGAAAACTGCCCAATTGTTAGTGTTGCTAATTAGTTCAAACTAGTTGTGGGAGTTCAACAAAGGACACTCGCCCTGAGACAGTTGAGCCAAATAAGACTCTCAAGTTGCTTGCGGTGGTTCCTGCCTTAGATTTTTACAAGAAGTTAATTGAAGATAAGTAAAGTTCTACTGCTACAAAATAAGTAGTAAAATGAGGAACCTCATTAACCCGTAGGACACAATTAGGGGTGAGAATAAAAATAAGCTTCCCCTAAAGTTTCACTAAATTCATGCAAGGCATAACCAAAATTAGAATTACCGAGGGTATTCAGAAATGTAAGACACATCCCTAAGTGCTCAAGAAGGTCACGCAGGCTATTGACAACACAGCCTTTCACAGCCCCGTCAGAACAAACCTTGATGAGGAATGGACAAAAGAATGACAGTGTCACCAGTCAACTCAGATCTAGGATCTCACTGGGAGTGGGAAGGTGAGGGGTGGGGTGTGGTGGGTGAGGGGAGTCAGGAAAAAGAGAATGGATTCTGTTTCCTTGGCCTCTCAAAGCTTCAGTTTCCTCATTTATACAACAAGGGGGCTGGGCCTGAGATGCTCTCTCAAGTCCCTTCCATGCTGCAGCTTGCACTCAAGCATGGTCTGGTTTTGTTTCTGTTCCCCTACTGCGACACAGTGCTGTTCTCTAACCAGCAGGAGCAAGCAACACCTCTTGGACTTGATGAAAGCTGTCGCCACGGGTTTCAACCGGTCAGCACTCTGAAAGAGCAACTTGGGGAAAAAAAAAAGTGTCAGACATTCATCTTCATAACCAGAAAGTGAAGGCTCGCAAAGGAAAAAGACAAGACTAAAGGGAATAAACCATCATTGTGTGGGCTTTTTCTTCCACTCAGCATCTCTTCCCTTATTAAAATGAGAGGGATAACTTAAGAAAAAACTGGTGCTCTGGAGGATTAAATTGCACTCATTTATTCATTCATTCTACAAATATTTCTCGAATGCCTATACACTCCAGCCCCTGTTCTAGGCTTGGGGGGCACCACAGTAGAAAGACTGGCACGTTGACATTCTTCCAGGACAAGACAGACATCAAATAGCTAAGCAAAAAGACCAAATTCAGACTATAAAGATTTTTTTAGGCTGGATGCGGTGGCTCACGCCTATAATCCCAGCACTTTGGGAGGCCGAGGCGGGTGGATCACCTCAGGTCAGGAGTTCAAGACCACCCTGGCCAACATGGTGAAAACCCGTCCCTAATAAAAAAAATACAAAAATTAGCCGGGCATGGTGGTGGGCTCCTATAATTCTAGCTACTTAGGAGGCTGAGGCAGGAGAATCTCTTGAACCCAGGAGGTGGAGGTTGCAGTGAGCCGAGATCATGCCATTGCACTCTAGGCTGGGCAACAAAAGCAAGACTCCATCTCAAAAAAAAAAAAAGATTTTTATAAAATAAGCTATGAAGGAAAGTCACAGGGTGCTGTGATAAGAAATAACTTGAGGAGGTATGCAGATAGCCTCCATGAAAACGATATTTAAGCTGGAAAATGGAGAAGGAGCAAGCAGATAATAGAACTGCTCAGGGAAGGGTTGGAAATAGGAAGTGCAAAGTCTTGAGTCACAAAGAGCTTGGCAAGTTCTAGAAAGCATCAGAAGGCCAGTTGGCTAGAGCCTGCTGACAAGGGAGTGAGTGGACTGGCCTGAGATGGCTGAAGAGGCAGCCAGGACTTGAGTGGCCATCATAAGGAGTTTGGATTGTATTCCATGGGCAATGAAATTCCAAGAGCTGCTGAAAGGGGTTTAAGAAGGGGACAGCCAGGTGCGGTGGCTACGCCTATAATCCTAACACCTTGGGAGACCTAGGCAGAAGATTCACCGGAGGCCAGCCTGGGCAACGTAGCAAGACCACTTCTTTACAAAAGATTTAAAAATTAGCCAGGTTTGGTGGTGCATGCCTGTAGTCCCAGCTACTCAGAAGGCTGCAGTGGGAGGATCATTCGAGCCCAAGAAGTCGAGGCTTCAGTGAGCTATGATCATGCCACTGCGCTTCAGCCTGAGCAGCAGAGCAAAACCCTGTCTCAGAAAAAAACAACAAAAAAAGTTTTTGTTTTTAAAAAGGAACTCCTAGCTTCTTAATGGTGTCATCAGGATTTCAACCCAGACAATCTGGCTCTGTGCTCTATGTCCCATGCATACCTCCTCAAGTTATTCTTTATCACAGATAGTATCAGATTTTTCCAAAGATCCCCTGGCTTCTATGTGGAGATTAGATTGCAGGGAGGCAGGAAGACTCCTTCCTGAGTAGGAAGCAGACACAGTTGTCCAGATGATAGATATGGAGAGAAGCGAATGGGCTCAGGAGCCATCTAAGAGACCATGCTGATGGATAGGATGTACATGGTACAGTAAGAGCAAGAATCAAGGATGACCCTTAGATTTTTGACCTGAGACACAGACATTTGTGGGTACCATTTACTGAGATGAAGAAGGCTGGAGAAGGAGTGGATTCAAAGAAGAAACAATGGTTACTCCAGGAAGTAAATGACTGGGCTTGGGACCCTACACAGGAAGCTCCTACACACAATGTCCCATGTCACAGTGCTGGCCATGTCACCGCTCTGCCCAAAACACATCCATCACTTTTCAATGCCATTGAGACAAAATACTGAGCATGGAGTTTAAAGTGCTTTGTGGTTTGGGCCCATCTTGAGTCCCCAGCCTCCTCTCCTTCTACTTCCTACACACGTTCTACCCTCTTTCTATTATTATCATTATTCTTATGTCATTCCACATTATTTGCATTTCCTTGAATATGCCTTTCTCTCCTTACACCTTTTAGCCTTTCAACACATTGTCCTTCCCTAGAACATCCTTCCCTTCTCATCCATTTGCTGAATTCAATTCAGCTCAACTCAAAGCTGATACTCCTTCTTAGAAGCCTTCCTGGATTCTTCCAGGCCGAGTTGGGTGTGTTTTCTAACAGATAGCATGATGCTAATTTACAGCACAGAGTCAGATTGTCTGGGTTCAAATCCTGACTACACGACTAAGCCTCCAGGAGTTCCTCAAGGTCAGAGACAATAGCTGAATCAACTTTGTACCATCCCAAAGGGCCCAGGACTGTGTCTGGCACATAGTAGGTACTCGGAGTTGAGAATGAATGAATATGTGCATGAATGTTGCTTGGTGACGATTCTGTACAGAGGCATAAAAGATTTTCTTCACTGTTCATGCTAGCCTTAGAATCCCCAAACCAAGTTCTCAAATCCTCCCCTAAACTGAAAGTATCCTCTCTGGAGATATACATCAGACATTGCTGAATATCTCAAATGAAAAGCAATTACACTTATTTCCCTCCAGTGCTTTCCCTTCTTTAGAAGAATTTCCCTCTTATGAGCCCAGCATCTACCTTGTCTTGCCTTCCTGGATGCCTCATCCATGCACAAGCTGAGCTCCCTGAGGTGTTAATAGCTGGGCCGGCCAGCTCCGTGGGTCCTTCAGCTCTGTCTCCAGTTCCCAGTAACAATGGCATCAGCCTGAGATTTCGGGGCCATTATGACTTCTAACCCACATATATGTTCTCCAGGTTTCTTCCTTATTCAGCCGTCTAAAAGGTCTCACATTAGTCTGGAGATTCATGCCACACACCAGGAGGCAGAGGGCAAAGAAAATTTGCAGTCCAAAGACCTGAGTTCAAACTAGCTAGCAGATCTTGAGCAATTGCTCTGAATCAAATCTCCAAAATGGGCATAAGAAAGGTTCCTGCCCTGCAGGGGTGTTCTGTGTATGGGAAGTTATGTTAAAATGACTTTGAAAACTAAACATTTTCATGTCAAAGACAAAATTTGGCATCCTGAGAAGGTATTTAGTGATGCTCCCATTCATTCTGTCAATATTATAAGTGCTTTATCAACTAGATAAAGTTGATTAAAATCAATTGTGTGGCATGGCATGTGTGTGCTCCGTGCCATGGCACACAATAGAGAAGAGCAGGGCTGGATTCAAACTCAGGTCTCTGGGTCTAAGTCCACCTGTTTTTCCATTCTGCTGGACAGCTGGTTTCCAGGACAGCAGGAAGCAAGCCTTCCTGCTCAGGAGGGCAGGCCATAGTGTATGGTGAATTCCTCTGCATATTCCTCTACTCTTGGTCTCCCAAACCCTAGTTTCTCCCCTTTTCTTCAGGGCTTTGGTGCTCCTCAAGACCACAAATCCATCTGTTAAGATGGAGGAGGGCTTTTCTTCTTCCTGAAGGCTTTGGCCCCTGGGCCGAGGCAAGCCAGTATTCATTGCTTCATAACAGTTATTTATACTCTTCATGGGATTCTCACCCATGCACCACCCATTCAAAATTTCCTGATTACAGACCAGCCAGTAGCAATGGTTCACAGCTGTAATCCCAGCACTTTGAAGGCCGAGGCAGGAAGACCACTTCAGGTCATGAGTTTGAGGTAAGCCTAAGCAGCATAGCAAGACCCTGTCTCTACAAAAATAAAAATAAAAATAAAAATTAGCCAGGCATGGTGGTGTGTGCCTGTAGTCCCAGCTACTCAGGAAACTGAAGTGGGAGGATCACCTGAGCCCAGGGGTTGGAGGTTCCAGTGAACTATGATCACATCACCGAACTCCAGCCTGGGCAACAGAGTGAGACCCCATTTCTAAAAAACCGACCAACAACAACAACAACATTTTCTGAGTACCTATTATGTGCCAGGTGCTGTCTCAGGTACTTTGGTCACACCAGAGTTGAGCCAGGTACAGGTACAGTCCCTAAACTTGAGAACTACCAGCTGGTCTGTGGTGAAGTCAGGATTGGAACCCAGGCAGGTTGTGAGTTTTACATCAAAAGGGTTCTTCGAGTTCACTGAGTCTAATCCTCTCATTTTATAGATGAAAATGCTGCTTCACTATTGTAAATATTTACAGTATTCTAAGGACTTTGAAGCTATGAGATAGGTACAAAGGAAGAAACAGAGGCAAAGAATTTTTAAGTAGCTTGCCTAGGATTACATAGCCAGGCATAAATGGCAGGGCTGAGATTCAAACCCTGACGGTCCAGCTTCAGTGTCCACACTGTTGACCACTAACCTGTCTGTCTTACTAAATGGGGAGTAGGACGTGGGCCCACTGGAAGCTGCCAGGCCTCGGGTCCACTGCAAGGCACCAGCCCTTCTCCCACATACCTGTCAGGATACCCTCTTCACCACCCAGCATGCCAGACAAGGCCTAGTCTTGAGGCAGAGAGCAGAAATGGGGTCAGTGGCAGCCCAGGCAATAAACTAGAGAGGAGTTTGTTCCTGCTGTTTTCTCCCAGCCTTCAGTCAGCCTGGGAGAGTGATTTCCCAGCATCTCCCAAGTCATACAGAAAAGCCCTTGGAGACACAATGAGGTCCAAGCAAATAGCCCCCACCCTCCAGCTGAGCCCTCTCCACTCCTCTCTCACCAAGTCCTGCAGCCTATTTTGGCCTTTGCCTGGCTTTGAGGGAACAAATCATCAATCTCCAATTAGGACTGACATTTGAGTGGAGAAACTTCAACAGATGGGTTGAGACAGATCTGTGGATTAGATCCAGGGCCCTCATGAAACGTCCAGTCAAAAGTTCCCTCTGGGGCCTCTCAGAACTGGCCCTGACCAAGGCAGGCCTGTGGAATCTGGGCAGAGGCCTCAAGCCTGCCAGCTCTGAGCCTGGGCTGCACACACACCACTCCTTGCCTTTCAGCACATTTTTGCAGCTACATCCTGCTGTCAGAGAAGAACAAACAGACTCGTCTCCTTTGTGCTGATGTTTCTGGGTCCCAACCATGTCAGCATCAGCCTATTTCATACCCCTGCAATACAAGGAACCTGGTCTGAAAAGCCTTCTAATTCTGCTACTGCTTTCAGGGACCAACAGCTGCTTTAAAACCACCACTCATCCCATATTTATTAAGCATACAATATGTGCCAGGCGTTGTGCTCAGTGCCAGAGATCAAGTGGTAAGGCAAATATGGTCCCCTGCTTTACAGAATTGATGGTCCAATGGAGACACAGGCAATCACAACAAAGACTAATGATTATAGGGCTAGGAAACCTAGCCTAGTCTGGGGGGCCAGGAAAGACTTTCTGGAGGAAATCTGAGATTTAAAACATGAATGGAGTTTAAACAAGCAGAGTTTAGAGGAAGGAGAACTGGACGAAAGAGGACTTGAGGCAGAGAGAGGAACACATGCAGAGGTCTTGGTTTGTGAAGAAATCCTCAGCTTTTAATTAGGGAATGCTGTGAAGAATGTGAGGGATAGGATGGCAATGGAATGTGGAGAAAGGAGGCTGGCGGGACAAGGATGGGCAAGGTCACCAAGGGCTTGTAAACCAAGTTAGAAGTTGTAGTTATGAGGACAGCAGAAGCCAGTGTTGGGTTTTATGTAAGCAAAAGTGTCTCTGACTCAGCATTCCACAGCCATGATTCGAGTATAAAAATGAACTGGCCGGCTGGGTGAAGTGGCTCACGCCTGTAATCTCAGCACTTTGGGAGGCCGAGGCGGGCAGATGCCCTGAGCTCAGGAGTTTGAGACCACCCTGGGCAGCACGGTGAAACCCCATCTCTACTAAAACACAAAAAAGTTAGCCAGGTGTGGTGGCGTGTGCCTGTAGTCCCAGCTACTAGGGATGCTGAAGCATGAGAATCACTTGAGCCCTGGGGCCGGAAATTGCAGTGAGCCAAGACTGCACCACTGCACTCCAGCTTGGGCTACAGTGAGACTCCATCTCAAAAAAAAGAAAAAATGAGCTGGCCCTTGGGCTTGCTGTCGCCTCCTCAGATAAGCCTCCACTGAGCACTCTAGCTTGCCTGGGGAGGAGGGACAGAGCTTGGATGTGAATGGAAGTTGGAAATTGTGATTGTCCCGGCTGTGACCGGTAAGTTATGGGATCCAACTGGGCTATGTTTTAAAGACTTCAACAGGGCTCCGTCGATCACATGTCTTGCAAAAAACCAAGCCTTCCATTTCATAGCCAACCAATAGAAGCTCCATCTGGCCCACTTGCTATAGTGAACACCAGAGGGAACCAAAGCCAGGCCTTTGAGGAAGAAGTGTGAGCAGGGAGGTGGATGTTTCCCATAAAAGAGTAAACATGAACTTTCACTTTCTCTTGGCTTCCAGGGAGGTAGCAACAGCAACACTAAAACATTGAAACAGCATTACTTCCGCAAACAACTCACCCTGATACAGTCTCATTCCTCAAAAAGAATGGTTTTAAAAGAATGGTGTGAACTCCACAAGGTTCAGCAGTAATAGTGAGGGAAACACGACAGGGGAAGGCCTGTGAGCTCATCCTGTGTGGGGAGGGGCCTGCAGGAAGTCCGGGCCCTGCCCTCAGTGACAGCAGGACTCCAACACTCATTCTGGAAGCCAAAATAAAGAAGGGGCGCTGACACGGGGTTGGTTGGGAGAAAGCTGCTTACCTCACAAAGAGGGAAACTAAAACTACCACAAATGTGAACTGTGGCTCTGTGAGTGGATCCAAGCGGAGCGGGATTTCCTCTTGCTGTTCAGGAACAAGGCTTTCATGAGGCAGGTCTCTGGGCCAGACAGAGCCCTCTGTTTCTGCCTGCACGTGGCTTCATCCTCAGAGGGGCTTCAGGAAGAAATGAGGCTCAAGTGTTCAAAAGTTCCCATTAGTCTTTACCTTCGAAAGGCCATTTTGAAAAGACTGATGAAAACTTGACACGTGTAAATATTAACCATGTATTGAATTATACACACAGGAATGATGAGCACATCTCAAGCAAAAAACAAGCAGTTATTTTACAAACCACGTATACAATAAAAATCCTTCCACGGAAGCATGTCTCCCCATCTCTGAATACCACAACTCAAGTGTCTAGGTTTGAGGTTTACTCAGGCACTGGGCTTTGAGAAGACAGCATTTATTTTTATTTTTGTTTATCTTCTAAAGACAGGGTCTCACTGTTGCTCAGGCTGGAGTGCAGTGGCACAATAATAGTTCAATGCAGCATCAAATTCCTGGGCTCAAGCAATCCTCCTACCTCAGCCTCCTGAGTAGCTGGGACTAGAGGCGCACACCACCACACCTGGCTAATTTTTAAAAGTTTTTTGTAGAGTCAGAGTCTTGCTATGTTTTCCAGGCTGCTCTTGAACTCCTGGGCTCAAGTGATCCTCCTGCTTCAGCTTCTCAAAATGTCAGGATTACAGGTGTGAGCCACTGTGCCCAGTCAGGAGAAGAGTATTGATTGATGCACATGAGACTAGCATGCACTAGCATGGACCAGCCTTGACTAAGTCTGGCTCCTGAAAATGAGTTCATAAACCAAGAGTCTTTTTTGGTAATCAATGAAAATGATAAATAGCTGAGAAATTGACAATTAAGTAGGAAAGCTACAGTAATTGAACTCTTTTTTCATCTGGAGAAACAGGTTGAAGAAGAAAAGCCCTCAGAGGCTGATCGGGCTTTGAGGAGGAGATCACTTGTTAAGTGTCATTAAATATATAAAAAGTTATGTGAAAAATGGTGAATGAGATCTTTTTAAATCCACAGAGGAAAAATGAGAAAATGTACTTAACTAGCCACTCAGTCACCTAAACTAGTGGTCCCCAACCTTTTTGGCACCAGGGATTGGTTTCATGGAAGACAATTTTTCCACAGGGGTGGCAGGCAGGGATGGTTTTGGGATGAAACTGTTCCACCGAAGATCATCAGGCACGAGTTAGATTCTCTTAAGGAGTGCACAGCCTAGATCCCTCGCATATGCATTTTACAGTAGAGTTTGCACTCCTGTGATTTGCTGATCTGACAGGAGGCAGAGCTCAGGCGGTAATGCTTACTGGCACTGCTCACCGCCTCCTGTGCAGCCTGGTTCCTAACAGGCCATGGACCGGTACCAGCCCATGGCCCAAAGGTGGGGGCCCCTGCCCTGAGGACCCCTGCCTTAAACCATTTTGCACACTCCTTTCCCTCAATTACCATCCTCTGTTTCAAAAGCTATTTGGAGAATCATGACGCTTGCTTGTCCTTCAAAACTATGTAAAACTCATTCTAGGACTTTCTATGTAGTTGTCATTTTTCAAAATGGCTGCCATGCAGCATTTGGCCACTGTTTAACAGAATTAAGATCACTAGTAAAATACAGGAGTTCATATGAGTGGACACATTATCTTAGCTATCACATCTGTCCTTGATAGTCCCCTAGCCACCATGGCCAAGGTCACCAGCACCCTGTAAAAATGCTGATAACCAGGCATCAAAGATTTTGAGAACTTTCTAGGCTTCTCTCACATCACACTTGATTTGAGCCCCCTCTCTCTCCAGGTCTGCTTCCTAAAACGCCATTCTGTTCCCCCAAACCTAGAGTTTTTCCACAGTCTCTGGGTGGATTACTCAGTTGTCCTGAGATGCAGGTTTTTTGTTTCAGCCCTAGTTCATTTGCTGTCTCATCTTCGGTTTCATATTTTATAGCCTGTGGGCAAATCCTACCCAGTGTTACTGATCAGCTCCAACACCACAACTCAGCTCCCTAAAGAAGGCTCCTTTTCTCTGGGAGGAGATAATCAGCTTTTTGGCCATTTGTTGTGTTGTTTTATGGCCCCAAATATGTGAATCAAACAAAAGTTAGTGCCCAAGTTTTTAATATTGGTATGGTTTTCATGCAGTACCTTTACTTTAAGGGGCATCTATCCTAGACTGCCAAATGCTAACAAAAGATCAGGAAGACCTAGCCAACATCTCCCAAATGCCACACTTTGCAACAAGTCATGTTAGCATATTACAAAAACCATGATTTCATGGTCAAGAAAGTGGCACAAATGCTATGTTTAAGTTTATCACACCTAAAACAGTGCCTGGCACATAGTAGGTATACAATAAGTATTGTTGACTAAATGCATGAATTAAATACAAATCTGCCGGACTTCTCAGAAACTTTACTGTTTTGGTGTGCACTATAAATCTCTAAGAGAGTAATAATTTTCTCAAAACCTGCCCAAGGGATCCCACTCTTATTTTTCAGTGAATGCCAGGTATCATCTCATAGAACACTGTTATGCAGAGGAACTTAGTGTAAGAAATGCTAACCTAGTTCCTTCTCCTCCAAAGTGATATATTCACTATACCCTAGCCAGTTATATCTTTTGACCCAAAGCTACTTAAAATTATTATTTTTTTAAGATGGAGTCCTGCTCTGTCACCCAGGCTGGAGTGCAGTGGCGCAATCATAGCTCACTGCAACCTTCGCCTCCCAGGTTCAAGCAATTCTCCTGCCTCAGCCTCCCGAGTAGCTGGGATTACAGGTACATGCCACCATAACCGGCTAATTTTTTATTTTTAGTAGAGACAGGGTTTCACCATGTTGGACAGGCTAGTCTCGAACTCCTGACCTCAAGTGATCTACCCACCTCGGCCTCCCAAAGTGCTGGGATTACAGGCATGAGCCACCACACTTGGCTAAAATATTTTTAACTATTTATTATAATTAAGCACATTTTCATCCAAATCATGAAAGAGAGTTTCCCACCTGTGCATACACCTTTCCATGGAATTCTCCAAAAGATCCCAATAGAAGAGGATTATTGGCCCTTTAGAGAAGTCATATGCACTGAAGACCTTGACTGATTGGTTGAGTCTCCCAAAATAGAAGATTTTTGGTCATTTGTTGTCTTGTTTTCTGGCCCAAAATACCTGAATCAAATAAAAGTTGGTATCCATAGTGTATTAGTCTGTTATCATGCTGCTAATAAAGACATACCTGAGACTGGGTAATTTATAAAGAAAAAGAGGTTTAATGGACTCACAGTTCCACATGGCTGGGGAGGCCTCACAATCATGGCAGAAGTTGAAGGAGGAGCAAGTCACATCTTACATGGCAGCAGGCAAGAGGGCATGTGCAGGGGAACTCCCTTTTATAAAACCATCAGATCTCATGAGACTTATTTACTATCATGGGAACTGCATGGGAAAAACCTGCTCCCATGACTTAATTACCTCCCACCAGGTCCCTCCCGTGACACATGAGAATTATGGGAGCTACAATTCAGGATGAGATTTGGATGGGGACAGAGCCAAACCATATCATCCCACTCCTGGCCCCTCTCAAATCTCATCTCCTCACATTTCAAAACCAATCATGCCTTCCCAACAGTCCCCCAAAGTTTTAACTCATTTCAGCATTAACTCAAAAATCCACAGTCCAAAGTCTCATCTGAGACAAGGCAAGTCCCTTCTGCCGATGAGCCTGTAAAATCAAAAGCAAGTTAGTTACTTCCCAGATAAAATGGGGGGTACAGGCATTGGGTAAATACACCCATTCCAAATGGGAGAAATTGGCTAAAATGAAAGGGCTAGAGGCCCCATGCAAGTCTGAAATCCAGCAGGGCAGCCAAATCCTAGAGCTCTGAAATGATCTCTATTGACTCCATGTCTCACATCCAGGTCAAACTGATGCAAGAGGTGGGCTCCCATGGTTGTAGGAAGCTTTGCTCCTGTGGCTTTGCAGGGTACAGCCTCCCTCCTGGTTGCTTTCAGAAGCTGGCATTGTCTGCAGCCTTTCCACATGCATGATGTAAGCTGTCAGTAGATATACAATTCTGGGGTCTGGAGAATGGTGGCCCTCTTCTCACAGCTCCACTAGGCAGTGCTCACACCCCACATTTCCCTTCTGCAC
The DNA here is from genome assembly GCF_009828535.3 of Hylobates moloch. Lineage (NCBI taxonomy): Eukaryota > Metazoa > Chordata > Mammalia > Primates > Hylobatidae > Hylobates > Hylobates moloch. The sequence goes on along the minus strand of NW_026652310.1, from coordinate 503,921 downwards.
TGTCCTACCAGGGGTTCTGCATGAGGGCCCTGCCCCTGCAGCAAACTTCTGCCTGGACATGCAGGCATTTCCATACATCCTCTGAAATCTAGGTAGTTTCCCAAACCTCAACTCTTGACTTCTGTGCACCCAGACTCAACACCACGTGGAAGCTGCCAAGGCTTGAGGCTTACACCCTGTGAAACCATGGCCCAAGCTGTATGTTGGCCCCTTTTAGCCACAGCTGGAGCAACTGGTATTCAGGGCACCAAGTCCCTAGGCTGCACAGAGCAGAAGGGCCCTGGACCAAGCCCACAAAACCATTTTTTCCTCCTAGACCTCTGGGCCTGTGATGGGAGGGGCTGCCACGGGAAGATCTCTGACATGTCCTGGAGACATTTTCCCCATTGTCTTGGCAATTAACACTTGACTCCTTGTTACTTATGCAAACTTCTGCAGCCAGCTTGAATTTCTTTTCAGAAAATGGGGTTTTCTTTTCTATCATATTGTCAGGCTGCAAATTTTCCAAACTTTTATGCCCTGCTTCCCTTTTAAACATATGTTCCAATTCCAAACCATATCTTTGTGAATACATAAAACTGAATGCTTTTAACAGCACCCAAGTCACCTCTTGAACACTTTGCTGCTTAGAAATTTCTTCCGGCAGATGCCCTAAATCATGTCTCTCAAGTTCAAAGTTCCACAGATCTCTAAGGCAGGGACAAAATGCTGCCAGTCTCTTTGCTAAAACATTGTAAGAGTCATCTTTATTCCAGTTCCCAGCAAGTTTCTCATCTCCATCTGAGACCACCTCAGCCTGGACTTTATTGTCCATATCACTATCAGCATTTTGGTCAAAGCCATTCAACAAGTCTCTGGGAAGTTCCAAACCTTTCCACATCTTCCTGTCTTCTGAGCCCTCCAAACCCTTCCAACCTCTGCCTGTTCCATAGTCGCTTCCACATTTTCAGGTATCTTTACAGCAGTGCCCCACTACCCAATACCAATTTACTGTATTAATCCATTCTCATGCTACTAATAAAGACATATCTGAGACTGGGTAATTTATAAAGAAAAAGAGGTTTTAGTAGACTCAGTTCCACATGGCTGGGGAGACCTCACAATTATGGCGGAAGAGGAAGGAGGAGTTAAGGGTCTTCTTACATGGCAGCAGGCAAGAGGGCATATGAAGGGGAACTCTCCTTTATAAAAACATCAGATCTCATGAGGTTCATGAACTGTCACAAGAACAGCATGGGAAAAACCTGCCCCCATGGTTCAATTACCTCCCACCAACTCCACATGGGAATTAGGGGAGCTACAATTCAAGATGAGATTTGAGTGGGGACACAGCCAAACCATATCACATAGTTTTTAATAACGCTATGGTTTTCATGAAGTAGCTTTACTTTAAAGGGCATCTATTCTAGAGGCTTTAGTACCAGGTAACATTTAACATAGCTGTGCCTCAGTGTCCCATGCATCTGTGAGACATCCACCTCCTCCTGCCTTCTGTGGATGCCAAGAAAATGCATCCACCAATAAATATTAAAAAAAAAACCTGAAGCTTTCCACGCATCCTGTGTCCCATGTGTATTCACAATTATTTATAATAATATTACATCTACTCAGAAATAACTTCTCAAAAGCAGAAAGGAAATATTAAGTTGAAATGCCCTCACAGTGTCCAGAAGAGAGAGTCTGTGGTTTATGCCTTGAAATTTACAATCTTCCGCATTGTAAGTAACTTCTATACCATCACTCAGAGCCAATTTACATTTATTTTTGAGACAGAGTCTCCCTCTGTTGCCCAGGCTAAAGTGCAGTGGCATGATCTCAGCTCACTGCAACCTCCACCTCCCAGGTTCAAGCAATTATCCTGCCTCAGCCTCCTGAGTAGCTGGGATTACAGGCACGCACCACTACGCCCAGCTAATTTTTTTGGTATTTTTAGTAGAGACAGGGTTTCACCATGTTGGTCAGGCTGGTCTTGAACTCCTGACCCTGTAATCTGCATGCCTCAGCCTCCCAAAGTGCTGGGATTACAGGCGTGAGCCACTGTGCCCGGCACCAATTTACTTTCATATCACACATAATTCTCACAATTTTATGAACTTGCGTAAAAGTATAAAAACAAGTTAAAAATTTTAAGAGTTAAAAAAAAAACAACTAGCAACCTGGGGCTCTTCAGCATGATGGACAAATGTCCCTATTGTAATGATCTACTTAACTGCTTGTCCTGGCATTTCTTTTGTTTTTATAGCTGTGGTCACTATCACTTTATACCTCTAAGTCTGACCAGTCTCTCAAACCTGGAAGCAATCTACCTTGGCAAGGACAGGCAGAAAGGAATGACTCAATGGCCAGCATCATGCTGGTTTTATAGAGTCCTACCCTGACAGTAGCACCCCAGTTGTTCACCATCTGAGTTCTGCCACATTCTGCAGATATAGCCCTGCATTGTACCAATCTGGTCCATTTGAAGTCAATTTTGGACCAGTCTACCTTAAGGACGCTCTAATTCAAAAGCTAATATATTTTTTCTTTTACATATGATGACTATATTTTTCAAAACTAAAAATTAGTACATAAAGTCTAATGACAAATCATTTTCTGACCTATGAGTTACATTCAGTGGTATGCTTAACAAATTATTTTACTGAAGCACAATTCATGTAAAAAATAGATTTAGCTATAGATGTATATATAATCAGCTATGTAATTTTTAATCATTATAAGTTGGAATTTTCTTTAAAAATCTGTGCACATGTACCCTAAAACTTAAAGTATAATAAAAAAAATCTGAGTTATGTGACCACCTTTATTCCATTGCCTATAAGCATTCATATTTGTTTATTGAATTAACTTTATTTCTCTATGCTATGGGAATATTTTTGTATATGAAAACTTGTTCACTTCTGTAGAACTGTTGACAATCCTTAGAGAAAAGATCGAACACAACTGGAAAGATTATTTCTACTATGAGTGACCCTCAATTAGGACTAAATTGACATGCATTTTTACATCTCTTTGTTTTATTTTTCCATATTAATTATCAAACTTGTATCAACGGCTACCTAATATAACACTGGATTGATTTCTAATTTTTCTCTCAGTAATGATTTGGCAAAGGCTAAATCACAGATTGGGGAAATAAAGACTTTTCGTTGTTGTTATTTTCTTGATATTATTACAATTTTAGTTATTTGCTCTGTAGTTCCAAAGATAATGTTTTTAAATTCCTGGTTTAGTAGTGGGTTATTTTTCTCTTTTTATTATTGTTAATGTCTGATGTTATTGCCTTTTAAGAAAAACGGTATTTAATATTTCTACTTTTGACATTTATTGAGGGGTTTTGTTACCTAATAAACAGTTTATAGAACATACACACACACACACACACACACACATACACGCAAACTTGCTTGGGCATTTTGGATTTTATAGCACTAGAAAAAAATGAAGGCTATTTTCTTTATGAAAAAATTGAAAATAATCCATTTATATGCTTATAGGCATATATGTCCCCTTCTCGGTGGAGGAACAACTGTGGCTTCTTAGCCAAATCAAACAGGCTAGTTCAGCTCAGAGGCCTTTTATAGTCTGGGGATCTGAGCTACATTTGCCTCATCTGTAAAAACGAAGCACAGAGCAAGGGCTACTGTCAGTTTCAAATGAAATAATGTTCATGCAAGTGCTCTGAGAGGGACTATAAAGCTAAAAGCATATTATTACCAATGGGATAGGGATTCAAGCTAAGCACCATGGTGTAAATGTGGTCAGGACATGAGGGATAAAGATTCCCAGGAAGCCCCTGAAGGCCAGGCCTGCCTAGTCCTTAAAGCTAAAGAAAGGCAACCCTGGTGGGATGCAAGAGAGACTCAACCTATCCTTTTCTGCTTCTGGTCTTAGAACTCTGCTCACCCGACCACCCGACCACCCATGAGGAGAGAAATTAAAGTGAAATAGATGGTAACAGAAGAAAGCAAATGTACTCATTCGTATGAGCCTGGCTACATTCATTCTGATCCTTTCCTAAGACAATCACTTTACCTACAAGTGTGGGTGATCTCTTAGCTCTGGAAACAATCCACCTTGGGAAGAATAGGGTAGAATAAAGAGCTTTTATATCACTCCTATAAAAACTCAACTTTTATACATGTAGCGTTACTCAATCTATAGTTATATATTATATATAACACAATAGATTATTATATAATTATATAAATTAATCACACTATGTTTTGCTTTCTCACATACCTGTCTCCCATACCAGACCATGAGCATCTTAAAGGCAAGGCCCAGGTCTTACTCATATTTTTATTCCCACCTCTGACTGATGGCACACAGTAGACATTCAATACATGCTTATTAATTTGAACTCTGTGTGACAGATCCTGGTTCAAACACTGAGGATAAAAAGATGAATGAGACAATGGCCTGGACTTCAAGGAGCTCACAATTATCCATTTCCAGTTATCCCAGACTCACTACATAAGCCTAGAAAGTATTCATGCCTCCTTCTTCTTTTCCTTGTTCTTTTCTGCCCATGGAGTTTCCCCATGGGTTTCATGGCCTTCACTCTTTCATTGCCACTCTCCATTTCGGTAGAATGTTCTTGTAATTGTCCTTATCTGCCATGCTTGCCTTTAATCTGCATTGTTTAAAAAACATTTTCTTTGGCATGATGAGTGACTAAAGTTTAAAAGTTTGGCATGAAGGTGTCATCAGATATCTCATTTATTTCCATCTCATGGTGTGAGAGTTTCACTTCCATCCAATATAAACACAAGGGCTGGGTCTGACTAGCTTAACTCGTCAGCTGAGTTGTGTAACAGACCCTTTGTTTTAAGCAATAGAAGAGGCAAGGGGCACCATTATTGTGTTGTGCTTAGGGCATCAGTTGACCTTAATCCAGCCCTGGTCCTTTCATTGCTTGTTAGTAACACTAGTGAAAAGTTTGTTGCAGGAACATAACAAATCTGGTCTTTAAAAACAGACATCTTGGTTATCTTGTGCAATCTGGCGTCAGTCTACCTGCTCAGTTTTTTTTTTCTTTCAAGTATCCATCCTGTAGTTCATCCCAGTTGACACTCTCTTTCTCCCAAGATCACTCCTCTACACCGTATGCACTTCCCTCACCAGCTTGTTCACTTACCTAGAGTCTACAACTCAGGAAGACCGCTTCAGTCCCTCCTCCTCCACAGGGCCTGTTTGGAGAATGTCTAGAACTCATCGCATATTGCATCAACTAACAGACACGGAGTACATTATCCAATGGCCAATGAATTCTCTTGGATTACTCTTAAATGTTTATTTTATTTTACTTTTATTTTTTAAATAGAGACAGGATCTCACTATGTTGCCCAGGCTGGTCTCAGACACCTGGCCTCAAGCAATTCCCCAACTTTGGCCTCCCAAAGTGGAGGGATTACTGGTGTGAGCCACTGCACCCAGCCTGCTCTTAAATGTCAATATATATCATTATATTTTAACCCCCAGTTAGAAGGCCAGTTCCTGGAGGTCTACATCTGTGCTTTTTAGTACAGGGCAACATGAACAGTAGGTATACAATAAATGTTTGTAAAAACTATTCTCGGGATTTCTGTTATTCATAGAACTCCCACCTCTCCTCATTTTCCTCTTCCCCAAATCACAAATCATTACCATTAGGCTTTAATCCAAATTCAGGTAAATGCAAGAGTCTTCTGTCAGTATCTCTCACTTAAGGGCAAGTCTACTAGGTGGAGGACATCCCCAAGAAAATTTGAATAAAGATATTTGTGGGAATTTTGAACTTGGCACTTTCCCTTGCATGTCCTCCTGAACAGCAGTGGGGAGTTTCTCTTCCTTATTAATGTAAGGTTCTCTCCTGTCATTTAACAAATTAAGGATGGTGGTCCTGAAAGAGGAACCAATAAGAATCTAAACAAAGGCCAAAATTGACAAATGGGATATAATTAAATTAAAGAGCTTCTGCACAGCAAAAGAAACTACCATGAGAGTGAACAGGCAATCTACAGAATGGGAGAAAATGTTTGCAATCTACTCATTTGACAAAGGGCTAATATCTAGAATCTACAAAGAACTCAAACAAATTTACAAGAAAAAAACAAACAACCCCATCAGAAAGTGGGCAAAGGACACGAACAGACACTTCTCAAAAGAAGACATTTATGCAGCCAACAGACACATGAAAAAATGCTCATCATCACTGGCCATCAGAGAAATGCAAATCAAAACCACAATGAGATACCATCTCACATCAATTAGAATGGCCATCATTAAAAAGTCAGGAAACAATAGGTGCTGGAGAGGATGTGGAGAAATAGGAACACTTTTACACTGTTGGTGGGACTGTAAACTAGTTCAATCATTGTGGAAGACAGTGTGGTGATTCCTCAAGGATCTAGAACTAGAAATATCATTTGACCCAGCCATCCCATTACTGGATATATACCCAAAGGATTATAAATCATGCTGCTATAAAGACACATGTACACGTATATTTATTGCAGCACTATTCACAATAGCAAAGACTTGGAACCAACCCAAATGTCCATCAATGATAGACTGGATTAAGAAAATGTGGCACATATACACCATGGAATACTAGGCAGCCATAAAAAAGGATGAGTTCATGTCCTTTGTAGGGACGTGGATGAAGCTGGAAACCATCATTCTGAGCAAAGTATCGCAAGGACAGAAAACCAAACACCGCATGTTGTCACTCATAGATGAGAATTGAACAATGAGAACACTTGGACACAGGAAGGGGAACATCATACACTAGGGCCTGTAGTGGGGTGGGGGGAGGGGGAAGGCATAACATTAGGAGATATACCTAATGTAAATGACGAGTTAATGGGTGCAGCACACCAACATGGCACATGTATACATATGTAACAAACCTGCACATTGTGCACATGTACCCTAGAACTTAAAGTATAAAAAAAAAAAGAATCTAAACAAGGAAGTCTCAATATCTCAAGAATCTACATTCAGCTGAACTGAGTCTCCATAGCCATAGCAAGGACGGTTGACCTGAGCAAAGTAAGTAAGGAAATGAGTTTGCAGAAGTGCAGAATGATAACAACAATGAACCTCAGCTGCCACTGTGTGCATACCATGAGCCACCAAGCACATCACATTATAATCATGCCATCACGTAATCCTCCCATGCAACACTCCCATGCCAGCAGGATTATCATTATTCCCATTTAACAGATGAGCAAGCGGGGGCTCAAACTGCTTAGTGACACCAAAGCCTGACTTCAGAGCTTGTTAACCCCACCACTACAGCACACTGAGTGGGACTTTTCTAACCACTACTGAAGCTCAACCCAAGAAATGAAAATGTATTTACCATGACCAGAGTATTCTTTATAATCATGAGTTGATTCTGAAGCTAACTTTCCTAAAAATGGCTCCAAATACATTTTAAAGTAATTCCCAAGTATCTAGGCTTATTATGTCCAAGTAGGCTCTGAGGATTACAGAATAAAATTATTATATGACACAGCAACACCAGCTGCCTGCTTTGGCCAATCCCACAAGCCTCATCAACCACAGGCAGAAAAATTAATTGACTCAGTTGGGCAAAACAGAGAAGAGCACTGCTCCAGGTGAGCCATTGTGACCCAGCCAGTGATCCAACCTTGACTTCTGAGCTCTAATTGCCTTTACTGTAGACATGATGAGCAGGACTGAAGATAGGAAGATAGCATCTCATTATGAATCATTCACCTGCTGGAAGGGGGTGACTGACAACTGGAGGTTTTTGGCTCAGTATTCTAGAGCAATATTTTAACAACATTAGTTATCTGTTAGATCAATTTACTGAGTAGTAACCAACATGACAGAAAGAAAAAGGAAATAGGGAAAGAAAAAGAAGAGGGGTAGAGCAAGGGAAAGGAAGGTAAGAGAACAGAAGGAAAGGGAAGGGAAGGGAAGGGAAGGAGGGAGGAAGGAAGCAAGGAGAGAGGGAAGGAGGGAGGAAGGAGGAAGAAGAAAAGAGAAAGAGACAAAATAAAGTGCATTTCATACAGTATGAGTAAGTACTGTTTTGTGAAACAACTTTCAGTTGAAATAATTATTTAATATATATGTTTACTGAAATACAATTTAAACATGTATTTCTTACTGTGGTTGCAGTCTAAAAACACTTGAGTAGCACTGGCCTTGATCTTCAAAGTAAAAAATTATTTAAAACACAGACTATCAAATTTCCACAATTGTTGGGCTAAGTTGGAAACACTTCCAAAGTTTTCCTTTCTACCAACCTAACAGCTCACTGTACAAGTTTGAGAAGAGCCTTTCAGGTTTTTTCACTGTGTCTGAAGGTTCTCTCCCAAACTTTGATCCTCAATTCAAGGAGGAGACAGAGAAAACACGCGTGATCATTTCTGAAATGCTTTTTCTTAACCACCTAAGAAGGCTTCGAATTTTAAATTTCTGCTAACTTTAGGGTTGTGCACTGAGTTTTGGGTGCAGACTCCTGGTGAACCCATACTGAGCAAGTGGCCCCACTCTGTGCTCCCATTGCAACTTGACCATGCAGAGATGTCGCAATCTCATCATTTGTCTCTCGCCAAATTGTGAGTCCCTTGTGCCTGGAGCTATGCATCCCTGCGTTCCCACAATTCAGTGCCTTACATGTCGTTTTGGGCACTTTCTAAATGTTTGGTTAATTAAAAAATGAGCAAATCTGCTATCTTTTAAGATCCACTAGGTGATGTACCCCATTTAAATTTGCTAAGTTATTTCATTAACCAGAGGATTAATGAGATTTGCTTGCATAGTGCATGTCTGGCTTTGAAATTAGAATTCCTCCTCTTGCAATTACCAGGATTAAGTGAAGGTCTTCAAGTTACAGTGAAGGATCTGGGAGATGTGTGTTCCCATCCCATAATTTGCAGCCTCCAGTGAGAGTTGCCCATAGGACAATTATTTGCATTAGAACACAAAGAACACCTGGGAGAGGAAGAATTATATTTGAGACAGACTCCTGAGCAAAGGAGAAAGGGGTCAAGCCCAGTTTCTCGGAGAGAACCCCCCCAGGGGGATCAGCAACACACCCAGAAGCCAGAGAAGATGCTGGGATGCCATACTGGAAACCAGATGAAAGTTGGTGAGGAGAGACATTTCTAGGGGGCACCTGCTTGATGCCTGTCAGCTGTACCCCAACTTTTCTCCAAGTGGAATTATGCCAATCCTTGAGAGAGAAGGTGATTAAAAATTGAGACTATACAGCATCCTTTCTGTGCTAATTCAGGAGATGTAACACTGGAGGGGAGGGCCTATCTCCTCTCAGTCCGCTAAGTGTGAACTTCCCCAGCAATAATGTCCTCACCGAGATAGCTTTAAGGTTAATCCTTAGAACAGAGGAGACCATGGCAGTAGCAGCTCCTGTTTAGACCCTGCAGAGATGGAGTATGGAGCCTACAGCAGCCACAGAAATACTCGAAAGGGATCAAGAAGAGCGATGGAGACTCTCAGAGACTTTGAGGAAAGGAGAATCCTGAGAGGAATTTTGGTCCAGACTGTTGCTATAGGGGCAGAAACGAAGTGATCCCTTTCCTCCCCATCACAAAAGCTCACAGCCAACACCGCATAACAATGACAACAACAAAAACAGGTTAACAAGAAAGGCATAACCAATGTATTACATGCACATGTGTGCATAGGAGTCATACAAAATATGAACTCAAAGAGGGGCTGGATGGTTGAGGCTTAAATTCCCTCTTCATAGAAGAGAGGAAAATGGGGCAACGAATAGACCCAATGCTCAGATCATAGCTAGTAAATAATTCTCTTTGGGAAGGTGAGGGGAAGAACTGCACAGGAACAAAGATTATTTTATTATGCAGAAAAAGACCCCCAGGTTATCTCTCAGAGCTGCCCTTAGAAGAATAGAAGAAAAGTCTGTCTGGGCATGGTGATAATTCCGGGTTCTTCTCTTCTCTGGTGGTTAATCTCTCCTGGTTATTTGACGAGATTCCTGGGAAGGTGTTTAAGACAATTGCAGTTCTTTTTTTTTTTTCTTTTGAGACAGAGTCTTGCTCTGTCTCACAGGCTGGAGTGCAGTGATGCAATCTCGGCTCACTGCAACCTCCACCTCCTGGGTTCAAAGCAATTCTCCTGCCTCAGCCTCCTGAGTAGCTGGGATTACAGGCACATGCCACCATACCCAGCTAATTTTTGTATTTTTAGTAGAGATGGGATTTCATCATGTTGGCCAGGCTGGTCTTGAACTCCTGACCTCAGATGATCCACCTGCCTTGGCCTCCCAAAGTGCTGGGATGACATGTGTGAGCCACTGCCCCTGGCCAATTCTTTCTGAAGTTTTTCTCAGTCAGGTAAGAGAATTCCAGAGACAGCCCTTTCCTTGCACTTCAGGTGAAAGAACAAGGCAAGGCTAGAGGGACCTTGGTTCTGAGGCAGCTTCTAAGGCCCCTCAGTGTGTCTAAGCACCAGTCTTCGAGGTATCACTTTCTGAGCCCCATCATTGGGAAGCTGTGGAAAATTGAAGTTAGCTTTCATTCCTGTCACCATTATTAGCGAACCCACTGTCTGACCTTTCCCAACTGATGTGGCACGGCAAAAAATAGGCACCTCCCACCCCCAGCACTGTGGAAAATCCTTCAGCATAAATCAGCCTTTTTCCAGATAATTCAGATATCTGCCAGTCCAACTCTGGGGAGCTCATTTATGTCCAGGAAATGTGTTTGTGAGTCAGGCCCTATAAGCATAATTTCGTTATTAGAAAATGTTACCATTCTATGAGGAACTATAGATCGGGACTCTACCTCTTGGCCTGTTTTAATTTTAGGATATGGGGTTCCATTGTGCAATGCACACTTCTGTATGAAGGCACAGAAATCCCTTCTGAAATTTTCAGTTGGGTAATACTCTTTTGTTTCTATTCTGTTATCACATTAATTAGCTGAAAAGTTGTACCAAAACTTCTAGGAATTTTTAAAGCATTGTATAACTGTTGAAAGAGACTTACACAAAGCAATACTGCCATTGACTTATGGTTTCCAATAAGAGGGATAAAAACCAAGACTCCTTATTTCTGAAGAATAATCTATCCATTGAAATGTCATCTACTTGTTCTGTTAAAGACCTTTGATGCTGCATGATGTATTAGCTCTTGGGAAGTGGAGTCTGTCCTTATGTTAAAAGAAAGAGAAAACATTAGGGCCTTATGTTTTTAAGATTTTAATTTCTATGCTGCAGGTTAGAATGGAAAATTAACAAAAACAGCTATAATACCTGCCATTTGTTCTGTATTTACCATGAGCCAAGTGCCTTATATGCAATATCTTATTTAATCCTCAAAATCATCCTAGCAGCAAAGCTGAGACTCAGCTACTACACAAAAGCAGATTGTTAAACTACAGAAGTATTTCTTTACTGGTTGGTATATACTCACTGCCCTGAACCCACTGAGTAACAGCCCCCTCTCACTCATGCATACACACTCTACCATTACCTTTCCACTTCCAGGACTGTTCCATGATTCAGGACTGAAGTGTTAATGCCAGTGACTGTTGTGATTGGTCAGTGACCATCCTGTACTTGTGGCTAAATATCTCTAATGTCACCCTTGCCTATGGAGTAGATATGGTTATCTTCGTTTGGAGATGAGGAACCAGAAGATTTAAGGAGTATGGCAGACTCTATTTTCCAAAATTGGCTAAAAATAATTTCCAATCATTCATGCTCTGCAAGAAACTTGTCACTTCCCTTTCAAGAGTTGGAGTCTATCTCTCATCCCCTAGAAACTGGGTGGGCCTGTGTGGCTGTCTCAATGAATCGGATGTGGCACATGTATGACTTCTGGAGCTAGGTTATCAAAGGCAATAACAGTTTCCACTTAACTCTCTCTCCAGACACCTGCTGGTAGATTACAAACACCATGTAGAAGAAGTCCAAGCCTCAAGAAGAGGTCATGTGCAAGTGCTCTGGCCAAAAGCCTCAGCTGAGGTCCCAAACATGTGAGTGAATGAGCCTTTAGATTATCTCAGCTTCCAGCTATTGAGTTGGTACTCAGCCTTCGAGACTTCCAGCTAAGGCCCCAGACATTTTGGAACAGTGACAAATTGCCCTGCTATGCCTTGTCTAAATTTCTGACCCCAAAATTTATGAGTATACAATACAGGGGGAATTTGTTATATGGCAATACATAATCATAACAGAAAAGCTAAACAATTTCCCCAAGGTAATATAGCTAGTACTTGGTGAAGCCAGGATTTCAACCTAAAATCACCTGACTTTGAAAGCAAGCATTCTTAACTACCAGGTGACATTACTCCTGTGAGTAAAACTGCAAGAGGCAACATGGTAGGGTAAAGATGCTAGCTGGACCATCTTTCAGTTGGATATATGAGGTTGATGAATGGGCCAGGACTGGCATCATTCTCCATGGTGTTCACCCAGGCTCCTCTTCTTTCAAGGCTCTACCATGCGTGGTTTCCATTCCTAACATAATCTCCTGGCCCAAGATGGCTGTTCCAACTCTAGGCGTCATATCTCCATTCCAGTCATTAGGAAGATGGATAGAAAAGAAGAGCAGGCACCCCCCTTTTCTAGAAAACATTCTGAAAGGTACAGAGTCTATTTCTGCTTACATTCTACTATTTCAGAAATTAGTCACATGGCACATCTAGCTGCAAGTGATGTTGGGTGATCATGTATCCAGCTAAAAACTAGGGGCATGTTTCCCTAGATTCTAGATCCTAAAAAAAGAGCTCTAATATTGGAATAATTGGCAATCTCTGCCATAGAAAAGAAAGGAGATTGGGTAGGAAATGGATGTTTCCAATTGGGAGACATGATAATCCCTCACTTTCTTTACTTCCTCCAATACTTTAACAAAATGTTCATCATCTATTATTAAATATCTTCTAGAGGATTTAAACTGATTCAACTGTAAGAGTTTTTGGATACCCTGAGACAACACAAATCTTCTAACTGTGTTGTAAGGGTAGATTTGCCCTGAAAACAATCTGAGCTCAAACTACTATGGCCCATCATACTCCAGAAAACTGGAAATGCTAGGCAGATCAAGAACCCAACAAGAAAAAATTGTGTCCTGTTTAGACATCACACTACAGAAAGCCATACAGGAAACCTCATTGAGAAATAAAAGTTATGATGAACTTTGCAAGAATCCATTTCCAGTGAACAAGATGCATTTCTTTCCTCTTAAGTGTACCTAGAGTATTTCAGATGATGCCTGCTCAGATGGCTACACTAATGAGCTGATTTCGCTGATTACTCCCTGAAATTAGAATGTCTACTCTTTTTGCTTCCAAGAATCTTCCCAACATGAAAAACATTTGGATGGGTGGGGGTGGAAATCACAGCATCCCTTAGAGCAAACACACCATTTAAAGTTCTTATCACAAGACTCTAAGTTGGATATTTTCCTGTGCTTGATTACTTAGTCGTAAAAATTCTTTAAAGGAAACTAAAATGCAATAGCCAATGGTAGTGACTTTAAATGGAGGAAAATTACAGCATCCCACAACACAATTCTGGCCTTATATCATTTTGATGTTTGAGCTGAAAATTTGATACTGTGTAAGCAAATAAAATGGAAAATCAAATAAGGCTTAACAATAGGGAGATATGGCTACATATGAAATGATCTGTTAGCACAAAAAAATGCTGAATCTGCACTCTGAATTCAAGTCTATTTGACCTTAGAGATGTTTCCAACTCGTTTCTACAAGAAAAGGGGTTACAGCTTGCATAGAATGTTCCACCCAGGCCTTTGGGATGAGGTTGGGAAAGGATATGTAACAAGAAGACCTGATCCTATGAATTTCTACATGGCATTTGATCCTGAAATTAATCTGGGCAGGAGCTCTGAGACCTGCACTGTATGATGAAAAAGGGGTGGGCAACTGGATGAGAGAAGAGGGGACATTTGTGTGCAGAAAAATTTTGCTATGACTATTTCCCTCAGCCACATGTACAGCCCACTTAAGTAAAATAAAAGTAGCTTGAGTTTGCATAGTATTTTGTGATGTGCAAATAGGGCTCACAAACATAACCTTTAGCCCTCTATAAGGCTCTTGGTAGCTTGTAGGGAGGCATGATTGACTACATAATTCTGGTAAAGAAAACTAAGATTCAGAGCAGTTGCAATTTGCCAGCTGGTGAGCAGTGACCAAGTCAGGTCTTCTGCTGCTAAATAGATTATTCTCTCCACTACACCACTGCTATGGTTTGAATGTCTCCTCCAAAACTCATGTTGAAACTTAATCCCCAATGTACTATGGCAGTACTGAGAGGTAGGGCCTTTAAGAGGTGACTGGATCATGAGGGCTCTGCCCTCAGGAATGAATAAATCCATTTATTGATTAATTAATGGGTTAATGGATTAATGGGTTATCATCGGAGGGAAACGGGTGCCTTTATAAAAGAGGAAGAGAGACCTGAGTAAGCACTTTTGCAAATTAGTATGCTCAGTCCCCTTGCCATGTGATATCCTGAGCTGCCTTGGGACTCTGCCGAATCCCCACCAGCAAGAAGGTTATAAACAACAGAAAACAGACTAAGACAATCACCTCTCTCTCTCTCAATCTATCTATCATTATCTCTCAATCTCTACTTTCCCAGGAGTCCAGACGGCAGAAGCACATACAACATAGGTTCAGTGGTTTTAAAATATGTCCACAAATTCTTCAATACCCATCCCTTGAAATGTGAAGCCCAATTCCTCTTCCTGTCAGCATGCACCGGATTTAGTGACTCACTTCTAACAAATAAAATATGGTAGAAATGATTCCATCATGAGTGGCATTGTGGCATTGTGGCCTGGTCCATGCTCTCTCTTGGATCACTCACTCTAGGGGAAGCCTATACGCTTTGCTCACAATGTGATTACTTAAGATACCTCAGGAGCCAAATGCTGTATTTGAAAAGGGTCTAGCAAAGAAGATAATTAACAGATGAAAAGCAGGAGGCTGAATTTAAAAAGAGGTTACATACTTAATGGTTCCAACTCTATGACATTCTGGAAATGGCAAAACCATGGATACAGTATAAAGATCAGTGGTTGCCAGGGGTCATGGGAGAAGGAGGTAGAGCACAGAGGATTTTTAGGGCAGTGAAACTATTCTGTGTGATATTGTAATGGTAGATACATGTCGAAATGCATTGCACCCACAGAATGTTCAACACAAAGAGTGAACCCTAACGTAAACTATGAACTTTGAGTGATAATAATGACTCTTCAAAGAAGAAATGACTCTATTACCTATGGCCCCATTTTACTCTCTAACATCTCAGAAAATGGAGAGAACCCTCAGATGATGAAAATGAAATATTAATGTGCTTCTTAAGTACGTTAATACTTAGCACTGGGAGACCTGCCCATTGCTAAGTATCTGCTTTAGCAAGAGGACCTGATGTTTCCACCCAACCATATTCTCTAATCCCAGACCCTGAAAGCCTGTGGAACCACTCATCTGGCTCCAGGTAGGGGTTTCAGGGACCAGCTGGGTGCTAGGATGAGGCGGGGCTCGTTTGTGTGCTGTAAGTCCAGAGCCCAGGGCACTCAGACAGACAAAGGTCACATCAACAGTCAGACCTGCTACAATGGAAATGAAGGGCCAGGGGGAGGGAGCCATGAAGAGGGAGGCAAATCAGACTACGGGGCCAGGAGCATGGAGACCCTCTGAGATGGGAAACATAAAAGCTGAGAACTTTTTGTAAAACATCACTCTCAAATGAGGAGAGAACTGCTAAAGTGTGGCCCTTAAACTGTGCCTTTCTTTCTCATAGGGCTATTGTAAGCACTCGGTGAACTCATACATTTATAAACACTTAGAACTCTGCTTAGCATATAGTAAATGCTTAACAAAGATTAGCTATTGTTGTTACTGTTGTTTCTAAACCTAAACAGAAGCCGCAACAGCTCCAAGAAGAGAAGTGCCAGAGGAACCCACACACCCCTCAGTGACAAATATGCATCTTGACAGCATGTTAGCAATTCTCCAAAAGCATTCTGCTGAACTGATGCCTTCTGCTTTAGGAGATGGGCCATTTCAGCCAACGCACCAGAATCCCACCAGCTACAGTCCTGCCTCACCCCAGGCTTGGAAAGCAATGGGGGCTGTCCAGGGTTGAGGGCTGCCTGGATTGGGGCTTCCAGTCCTGTCACAGCGTGCACTATGGGAACACTCCACAGTCATACAGTCAGCCTCAACCCTGGCCCTTAGCATGTGGTAGGCAAGGAAACGCTGCTTGCTTCTTGCAGGAGGAGACATGACCTGAGAAAATCAAGCTGCCATTATCTCAGTCACAGGCAACCCTGAAGACTATATCAATTCCCCCGGTTTATTGAAGGAGCTGTTCCTAGGGTTATCTTTAGAATTCCCACTCCAAATGCCTTAGCAAGAAGAGAATTGTACTGATTAGCAATGAGATGAAACTACTTCTCTTAGTCATCACAGTCATAGAAGGAGCAGCCTTGGCTTGTCAGTAGGAGAGAGAAAATACATGTTAAAAAAAAAAAAAAAAAGACGTAGATAGCACTCCCAGGGAACTTTCACTTCCTCCCTGGTGAAGCAGCTCTCCTTATCTCCATCGGTGTTTCTTGTGGCCAAGAATGAAAGATTCAGAAGTCTGGGGCTCCTTATACCATTCACTATAGAGACCCTTCTCCACAAATATTCTAGCATCTGTGTTCTATTCTCAGTTAAGTTGACTTTTAGATTTGGATGCATCTGGTAATGTCAGTCATTCATTCAGAAATATACATTAAGGACCTCTCATCTGTCAGGTGCTGTGCTAGGACCTGGGAGTGAAAAGATGGATAAGATATATTATCTGCTCTCCAGGAACTCTGTCTGCCTGGTGAGGTCACAGACATGAGGAAAAAACAATGTAGTAAGTTCTGCCAATATAAGACAGTCATCTTATTATAGGACTCCAGGGAATATATAGGGTCTATGCCCATAATTCATCACCTGATGAATGTCTTAGAGTTTACCCCTGTCTGGGAGAGTTGTCTTTTAACAAAAATGCTAAAAGGCAGAAAGACTTTCAAGATGAAAAGGAATTCATCTGTAGGGTAGAAACTTCTTACCAGTAATAAAGATTTGGGGGCAGGGATTTTCCTCTCGCATTTCAATCATCTGAATCCACTCCCATTAGAAATCAGTCCTAGGACCCATGTTTGTAATTCAAATGCTCCCAACCTCAGGCCAAGTATCTTATTTAAAAAATCACTCAATAGTTACAGGTTTCTCCATGGGAAGGAGAAGACTTTTTGCTGTTGAGAAAAGTAGGATTTTTACCACATCTTTATGCTTAGGACACAATTTCTCCTAAGGTCCAAACCCCTTTCCAAGGGAAGAAGACGCCAGGAGTTTCTTGCTAATGCATCATTATTTATCTGGTAAAGGGGTGCTAAGTTGGGTTCTGGCCAGGGAGAGGAGACGATCATGAGTCTGTCCAGCAGCATCAGCTAAAATTAGGCATTATCTCAGCTGGCAGGATCTCTCTCCTTTGTAGAAAGCTATTATGGGAAGTAAAGGGATCTAGTTCTTGCCTTTTTACAACCAGTTTCTGGCTACGAATGATGTCACTGGATGATCTCAACTGCAAAGAAAAGGTGAAGTGCCCTACATGCTTCTGGCATCCTGGAAAGAGCCCCAGCTTTTAACTCTGCCGGGCCCACTGCCACTGACCACGGCCAAAGTTAGGACCAGTCCATCCTGGAACCCCATTCCTGCCAGGAGAAGACACTTATTTTAAAACAAACAAAACTGGAGGAATAACCCACTGAAGTTGAATATTTAAAGAATATCCAAATGACAAACACTGTGGGAAGGGGTCCAAGCAAGAAACCCAAGACAAATAAAGGACATACATAGATCCTCACCCTGCCCTCAAAGTGTTAACAACCTACCTGCAAATACATCTCCATAGAGCAAGACTATCTAAGAGTCACCTCTATCCAAGGCTTTATGAGCAACTGATATACTAAATGCTGTAAAAGGGAAGAGGAAGAGGAGGAGAGCAATTCTGTGGTCTTGGGTGGTCAAAGAATGCTTTACAGAGGACATGGGGCTTGAGTTGGGTCTTGGATCTCAGAAAAAGGTAAGACAGTCCCAGAACTAACAATTGTAACTCAAATGACATTTAGGGTATCTGAGTCAGGAATCTGAATTGTTCATGTAAGCGGTATGGCACATTAATTGCTGAAGCTTAGGTTGGTTCAGTTATTAATTTTTATTAAGCTATAAATTGACCTTAACTGGAAAAGACTTGTTTTTATAAAGTGACTAATTCAATTTAAATGGAAATAAACCAACGTATTTTTCCAATATGACTGATTCAAACTAAAACAAAGGCATTTGTTCAATCAACAAACACTGAGAATCTGCTAGTGCCAGTCAATGTTCTAGGCACTGGAGGCACAAAGGAGAATAAGACACACAAGTTCCTGCCTATGGAGCTTACAGTCTGGTAGGGGAAAGACAGACAATAGAAAGATTAAATAACAAGGATATATCAGGAACAGATAGGATGAAAATAAAACCAAGTTGTGTATTAGAACTATTAATTCAGATTGGGTGATCAGGGATGGATTCTCTGGGAAAATGACATTTAACAAGAAACATAAATGACAAAAAAAGGAGTTAGAAAGGTCAAGATGGGATGGTGGGATCATTCCAGGCAAAAGGAACAAATGCAAAGGGCCTAAGGTAGATATAAGCTTAATGTGCTCAAGAAGTAGAAAGAAGCTAAAGGGTGGAAAGTGGGGGGCAAGGGAGAGGGTAGCACAAAATTAGTTAGATAAGATTGGCAAGGCCATGTCACAGGCTTTGGAGATGCAGTTTTGATCTTAAAGGGGTCATAGGAAGTATGGTTGGAGAACAGGAGACAGAATTTAAGCATTACAATAGTTAATGTTATGCAACAACTTGAATAGCTAAGGAATGCCCAAATTGTTAGTAAAACATTTCTGGGGTGTCTCTGAGGGTGTGTCTGGAAGAGATTAGTATTTGATTCTGTAAACTGAATAAATAAGATCCACTCTCACCAATGTGGGTTGGCATTATCCAATCCATTGAGGGCCTGAATAGAACAAAAGGCAGAGGAAGCGTGAATTTTCTTCTGTTTGAGCTGGGACATCATCTTCTGCTGCCCTCAGACATCGGGACTCCTGGTTCTTGGGCCAGGACTTCCACCATAGGCTCCCCACCCATCTCCTATTGATTCCATTTCTTTGACATCCCCTGATTAATGCAAATATGGACCTCCTCTGGTTCCCTCTGAGCTCTTCAGCAAGTCACTCACCAGTCTAAAACTGGATCTTCTTGTCTCCACGAGAAAAGAAGAAGTTAGCTTTCATCAGTCACTCTGTGTGTGGAATGTTATATAATGTTGTGCAAGACATTAAGTTGGTGCAAACTTAATTGTGGTTTTTTATTTGCACCAACCTGATACATAAAAAATTTTAAAGACATTATTATTAACCAGATGCCAACTGCGTTTATAAAATTTTATTTTCTTAGTCATCTCAATTTTGTAAATTAGTTCAAACCAACAAAGCAAACTCCATTTTGTGCTTAGGAGAGGTGTACACACTAGGCTAGCAAGCCCTGTGGGAGTCTATTTATAAAAGAATAAGAGAGTCAAGGTTGTGTTCTTAATGCCCATTTTATATGCATGGCTTGAGTTAAGTCCTTTATGCATAATTCATATGGTCATTTACAGGCTTTTACATGACTCTTCCTTTAAGAGTTAACTAACAAAGAGGACGTTATCAGCCATGACACCAGGATATTATGCAAATCTTTCTATCTCTGAGCCAACAGAAAAGGGGATGGGTTGATTAATTAAAAAGATGAAGGAGGAACTGGGGTTACACACCCCTCTTGATGTTACTCATCATTTATTAATGCATTTCACTGAAAATAATTTTGAAGGATAAATATGACTGTGTATTACCTCTGGTTGTGAGGGCACTGCTTAACCCTGTGAGTAACCATTTGAATAGATGGAAAACGTTTGATTTCATTCATTTCACAAGAAGTCCCACAATATGCCATCTGTAACCTGGAGAAGCAGGCAAGCTGGTGGTGTAATTCAGTTTGAGTCCAAAGGCCTGTGAACTGGGGTGGGGGAGTAGATGTGGGAGGGCAGAGGGTGCTAGTTTAAGTCCCTGAGTCTGAAAGCTTAAGAACCAGGAGCTGCTCCAGTGTCTGAGGGGAGAAAAAGATGAATATATCAGCTCAAAAGTGAGAGAGAATCCACCCTTGCTCCCCCATTTTGCTCTATCCCAGTGGACCCTCAGTGGACTGGATGATGGCTGCCCGCATTAGGGAGAGCAATCTTCCTCACTCAAGCTGCTGATTCAGTGCTAATCCCTCCCAGAAACAGCCTCACAAACTCACCTAGAAATAATGTTTCACCAGCTATCTAGGCATCCCTTAGCCCAACTTGACACATAAAATCAATCATCACACAATATAAATAAAAATATTTGTCTGTATTTACCTTTGTACATCGTGAGAGGGGCTACACAAATGTATGAACAGAAGGAGGCAGGAATTATTGGGGGCCATCTTGAAGGCAGGTTACTACTGCCCCGTCACTATTAAACCACATATTAGCCCTGGACCATCTATTCAGATTTTTGCTTTTGAAAAATGTAAACACCTATCATGTTTATGCTAACATACTTGGAGTCTTTTTCTTACATCTGCCTAATCTGTCTCCTAATGAAACCACTGATTTGCCACACAAAATTAGAAAAGCCAGCTGGAATCAGCTCACAAAGGGCCCTGAATGCTAAATTAAAAGTTTGGGCAAACCACTGAAGATTTTTGAATACCATTTTCAGTAGATTAATCAATCAGGCAACGGAATGGATCACAGTGAGGAGAGCCTGAAGTCAAGAAGATAATTCCAGGGGCTGTTACCTGAACTAAAATGGTGGCCATGAGAGTTAGAAGAAGTGCTAGATGTGAGAGACACTGAGGAAGAAGAATCCCCAGGACATGAAGAGTGACCAGAGGTGTGAGGCAAGGGAGATGGAGGAGTCAGGATGACCTCCATCATCCTGGGGTGTCTGGGGGATATGAGGTACTGTTAGATCATCTCAACAAGACACATGCATATTTTAACAACTCTGGAGCAAATAATACAATTCTCTAAAGGGGTAAGCTGTAATGGGAATGTCAGGCAATGGAGGACAGATGTCAGAACTTTATCTGAGGCCAAGCCAAACCTAGATGGGTCCTTCAAAACCCTATCTCAGCTGGGCGTGGTAGCTCACACCTGTAATCCCAGCACTTTGGGAGAGCGAGGCGGATGGATCACCTGAGGTCGGGAGTTCAAGACCAGCCTGGCCAACATGGTGAAACCCCGTATCCACCAAAATCACATAAAAAAATTAGCCGGGTGTGGTATGCACACCTGTAATCCCAGCTACTCGGGAGGCTAAGGCAGGAGAATCGCTTGAACCTGGGAGGCAGAGGTCGCAGTGAGCCAAGACCGCACCACTGCACCCCACCCTGGGTGACAGAGTAAGACTCTGTCTCAAAAAAAAAATAAATAAATAAAAATAAAACCATATCTCATTAGACTGCTGTTTTAACAACAGGGCCAGCATTTGTCACCCAAATCAGTGATCAATGAAATCACCTCATAAGGCACCATCCTCACGCTGGCTTTCTTCCTCTTCAGCTCTTCCACAACATGTCCTACTGTCACCTGATTGACAGCTTCCCCTCTGTCTCTTCCTTTAGTCTGTACCTCTTTGGGTATAAGGACTAGGTCCTCTGCATCTCTGAGTCACCACAGTAAGCCTAGTGCCTGCGGTAGCATGCATTTAATAAACACATGCTTACTGCCTTCAGAGTCTGCAGCACATGTTTAAAAACATTCCCTAATCCTTTGAAGGTGACTTAATCTTGTTATCATTCTTCCTCACTCTGTGCCCAGCTCAGTGTTAAGCACTGGGGATAACAAGACAATCCTGGAGCCTGTCCTCAAGAAGCTTTTGACTTTATTCCCTAAACCTGAGAACATAAGATACATTCCCCCATATTCCTAATACTTACTCTTTGGTATGTTCTAATTCTAAATGATGGTGTCATTGCATTCTAATTCCACATTACAGAAGATTTGTGGATTGCCCTGATTCAGCTGTGGGGTAGACAGCACCTTGCTTCTGTTCCAAAATAACCTCTATTATTTTTTGATTATTCAAATAATATATACTTATTGATAAATTTTAGAAAACAAATTTCCTGTCAAAATTTGATATGTTTTCTTAGGGAATTTTTTCTGTACATATGTGAATATATCTGTAATTATAACATTAAGAAGCATGATCTGTTTTCCCATAGAAACAATGTTATAATTGGGATTGCCTTCTGATTTGGATTTCAGCATTTTATACATTGCAGAGGCCACAAATGATGTACCATAAAATACTGCCACAACTACAAACTTCTATAGTCTTTAAAAATTATAAAATGAATAGTAGGTCCTTTAACATGAGTAATGTTCATAATTCCTACTGCAGATGTTATCCAAAATTATAGTGAGGATACAGAGGCTTCCAATTCCACCTAGTGCTGCTGTTAATTTTTTTCACGAGGTGAGCATTCTTGGAACTAAAGAATTCCCTTCCCAGACTACTAGGGAGAGAAATCTCCAGGATCACTAGAAGAATGCCTTTTCAGTGCCTGATTGCATTCCCAGAAAAGCTGGTGCTCATAGCCCCAGTCTCCATGTCTGGCCAGTTATGGAACTGATATGAATGGGGTCTTAGAGACCAGTTAAACCATAATTCCTCATATTCCGTAGTTCAAATGGTAAGCCTCTCTGGGTTTCTAGTATCTCATATATCGTTAATTCTATATTCCTTAAAGCTTCTTTCTCCACCTCCTTCTACTATGACCCTTGTTTCCTAAGAAAACTTCCTACAATTCCCTTTGGATTTCTCACTTTATGTAAGAAAATGTCCAAAGCTTTATTTATGATAAGATCATAGGTTATTTGGAACAACATCCCACTAGAAATGACTTTTTTTAAAAGCTAAATTTACATTTAAGACTCATAAAAACATCCAAAAGCTGAGAAGACAGCAAGGAACTCCAAAACTGAAGAGAAAATGAGAACCTAGTGAGTTAAATAAGCAGAAAAGCGACTGAGGGCATTTGCCTTATTCTGAAAAGTTTAAACTTCGGTATTGATGTCTTTGTGGGGCAGAAGGAATATTTATCAGTCCCAAGACCTGCACAAGACGAAGGATCTAACAGGAGACACACAAACATGCCCATAGTAAGCTAGAACCTCAAAGGACTACAGCCTCAGAATAAGGCTGACCTGGCTCATTCTGGGAACTACAATTCTTAAATTTGATATAATGTGGTCCTTGACTATTAGTGGACAAAGATCCCAAGCACAGAAAATTCTCTCTGGAGAGTCATCCTAAGCCTTCAATTGTAAACTATAATTTTTTCCAAATATAATAGTAAGCACACAATCATAGTTAACAACTTGAGAGCAATATGCACCAGAATAAATAAAAATCACACGCAAGACTTCATATATTGAAATTGTCAGACAAAGACCATATGTTTATGATGTTTAAAGTTATAAAGACAAGCTTGAAAATATCTGCAGGAACAAGAAAACCATAAAAAGCAAAATAACACATTTCAAAAAGAACCAAATAGAACTTCTGTAAAAGAAAAATGCAATCCACAAAGAAAAATTTAATGAATAATTGTAGGTTCATTCAGCCTCCAGATGGCATCCAGCTTTCTCTTCAGCTGTCCAGACATAGCCAAAGAGAAAATTGGTGAACTGGAGTATAAGCCAGAAAAAATATCCACGGTGTAGCAAAGAGAGACATAAAAATGAGAATCACAGAAGAGAAGAAAAGAAACATAGGGGATAGACCAAAAAGTCTACTACACATGTAATTGGTATCAGAAGAAGCTGGATATAATGGGGCAGAGATTATAGTTGAAGAGATAATGGCTGAGAATATTCTAGAATTCAAGAAAGCTATCAATCCACAGATTCAAGAGTCACTACAACTCTTAAGCAATATAACTAAAATGTCAGACACATCATAATGAGTGATATGGATTGGCTCCATCCCCACCCAAATCTCACCTTAATTGTAGCTCCCATAATCCCCAGTGGGAAGTAATTGAATCATGGGGGTGGGTCTTTCCCACGTTGTTCTCATGTTAGTGAATAAGTTTCATAAGATCTGATGGTTTTACAAAGGAGAGTTCCCCTGCACACATTCTCTTGCCTCCCACCATGTAAGACACGACTTTGCGCCTACTTCACCTTCCACCATGATGTGAGGCCACCCCAGTCATGAAGAACTGTGAGTCAATTAAACCTCTTTCCTTAATAAATTACCCAGCCTCAGGTATGTCTTTATTAGCAGCGATTACAGAAAACTGGAGGCAAAGATAACACCTCGAAAAGCATCCAGAGGTGTAAAAAAGACAGATTAACTTCAAAAGAGTATCTGTTAAACTGGCATATAATTTCTCAACAGCAATACTGGAAACAAGAAGACAATGGAATGATATTTCCACTATGCTAAAAGATTACTGCCACCTAGAATTTTATGCTCATCAAATATACCCCACAAGAGAGTAAAATAAAGACATTTCAAACTAACAAAACAGCAGTGTTGCTACCATCACCCCTATGTGAAAGGAAATTCTGAAAGACTCCCTTCACAATAGGAGAATGATTGCAAAAAGAGGTCTGAGCTGTAAGAAGGAAAACAGAGCAAAGAAAGTAGGAAGTATGTGTATAAAGCTAAATGAACACTAACAGCATAAAACAACAATGATAATAATGTCTTTGTGCTTTTAAAATATATAGAATTAAAATATATGGTAATGATAACATATATACCAGGAAAACAGTATCCTAATTTTTTTTATTGCTCTTGAGGAGGGTAACACTAGGTCTTAATATATTAAGGATGCAGGTTTTCATATCAAAAGTAATGTATAACTTCCAAATGAGTAGACGGGAAAAGTGGAATTTTTAAAAACCCTCAATAAATGTAAAGGAAAGATATAATTGCCCTAAAAGCCAGGATAGTGGTTAATTCCAGAGGGAAGGGGATGTGATAAAGAGAGAACACATACAGAGTGCTTCTGGCGTGTCAACAATAAGCTATTTCTTTAACAGGGCAGCAGTTACATGGCTATATGCTTTATAATTATTTGTTATGCTGTACATTTAGGTCTTAACGTACTTTTTTCTACGTGTGTTATATTTTATAATAAAAAGAATAGAAAATGAGAAACTAATCTTCCCTATACCTTCCACCTCCAAACAAAAGTCACTCAATCCCCTTTTCTTGGTGGAGCTCTGACTCTCACCCACATCTCTCCTCCCCTTTCAGTGCCTCAGTGCTGCTTCAAGAGTATAACTCTTCTATTTTCCACTGAAGTCTATGCTGCCTTGCTAAGGCACCCACTGTCCTTCTTGATTTCTACCCCCCACACCCCTGCCCCTTTATTAAAGCCATTGGCACCTGACTTCCAGCTTTCTCTCTGACTCCGATCCATCTCACACCATCATCACTTCAACACCTACATGGCCAAATCAGCTGACAACCTGGCCTTAAAGTATTTACATCTCCCTTCCCCCAGCTTCAACACTCTGCTCCGATCCAACCACCTATTCTCATGATCCTATTTGGACCTTGAAACCCTTTTTAAAATATTTTATTTTAAAGCACAAAAAAATACAGACTAGTTGTAGGAGAAACAGTGTAAATATTAACTTCTTAAAAAAGAAAGGAACAATATTTCACATTGTATGTCCGTATTAGAACATCTCATGTACCCCATAAATGTATGTGCCTACTATGTACCCACAAAAAAAAATTTTTAACTAAAAAACAGGGAAAAATGGAAAAAAATAAACTCACCCACAATCCACCATACAGAAATAATAGAACACGGCTGAGCAAGTATGACGCCAGGAGTTTGGGTGCCTGGGAGAAAGATCAGACCAGTCTATCACAACATGGGCGTGTCCTGTCAACCAAACCATGTGCGTTGGCACCGTGTGAAAACGTCTCTTGCAGATGAATTAACAGACAACAGAGTATTTTGCTAGGGAAGGCCTTGCAGAGCAGGCGAAAGAACTCCCAGAAGGCCTGGATTCGGTTCTGGACCCTGACATGAATCATCACTTTGACCTTAGCAAGTTGTCTCCTCTCTCTGGTTATATTCCCTCCTCTGTTTGACAAAACGGTGGACTAACATTTTATCATCCAGAAGACCCACTGTATAAATTCGTGGCCCTTGTGGTATTGTTGTGCATTTTTAATTAGCACTACTATGATGAACAGCATTTCATCATTTCTATTTTCTGTGCTCCCTTGACACCTTCATTTCCATTTCCAAAGGATATGGAAACAGCTCACTTCACTTCAGATGTCAGCACGTATTAACAGCAGGGCAGGGGAGATGCACATCTGAACTGGCAGAGATTAAATAACTGAGGCAGATAAAAAAGCTTTTTATGTTAATGTCCTTACATATCATTTATTGACAATCCAATCCTGTTTAATGCTTTTGAATCTCATTGTGGGGTTCGTCAGGAGCATGCTAGGACATTATTCACAAGCCATTTTATCCAGATTCCTTGATAAGCAAATGAAACACCTTTGGAGGCTGGCAGGTCAGCCCTGGCCATATCAGAAGAATTCACTCTGTGTGTCTCTGTGTTTGGTGTGGGGAGGGCCGATGCTTCCCTGGGTACTTGGTTCGGACAGCTCCCAGGCTCCGTACATGAAGGGGGTATGAACACTGTCTTCCCCTTACTGAGGCCCTCCAGCCCACTCATTTTTTTTACTCATAGGTTGCATGAAGGATTGGCAAATCTGATGACTGTGACAACTCTGTAACAAGCATGGGAGACAGACACACTCCGTGGTCTCTGGGCACACGCATTCAAAAGCAGACATCACACACCACATGGTGAATAAGTGAAAGACCTTCAGACAGAATACTAAAATCCCAAGCAAATATGAAGCAGCCTTTATATAGCACATCCAGTCCAGGGTCAAGTAAATTTGTGCATGAAGAGAGATAGGAGCTGTGGGAATATGAGGTGTGGGGCCTCTAGAATGTGTGCACCTGCAATCAGAGAGCATCTGGCCCATATTAACCTACACTGAAATGGTTAATGTAGAAATCTATTAGGAAATGGATGAGGTATTATTATTGTATTTGATTTCAGATTTCTTCATAGTTAATGAATGAGCATATAGCACAGGCGTTAAGAACCCAGGCTCTGGAATTAAGCACAAATCTTACCTCTACGAACTACACTTTTCTCAAGCCTAATGGGGACAATAATAATACCCCCTTCCTAAGATAAATGTGAAAATTAAATGATAAAACTGCAAATAAAATACTGAATATAGTGCCTAGCATATCCAGGAAACTTACTAGTTATAAGCTATTGTTGTGTATTTGGTTGCGTATTTGGTTATAGATGCGTATTTGGTTATAGATGAATTCCTTTTCAGCTAAGGATAAAGGTTTAGAGATTGAAGCTTCCTTGGATTTCCACCCATCCAACAAACATATTTATAAGATTACTTTCAACATTATTATTGTTCAACATTATTGTTGTTTATTATAAAGGTGAGTTTCATAATTTTAAAAAATTCTGCCTATTTTCATCTTTATTTTTATTTTCATTATTTTGTCCTGTGAGATTACAAATTTTTTTTTATTCTATATACAGCACAAATAACCCTTGAACAATGTGTATATGGATCTTTTTCTCAGTCGAAAATCTGCATATAACTTTTGCATATAACTCCCCAAAAACTTAGCTACTAATAGCCTACTGTTGACTGGAAGCCTTACTGAAAACGTAAAACAATCAATTAACATATATTTTGTATGTCATATGTATTATATATTCTTAACATAAGCTAGAGGAAAGAAAATGTTGGCCAGGTGTGGTGGCTCATGTCTATAATCCCAGGAAGGACTGTCTTGAGACCAGGAGTTCAAGACTAGCCTGAACAACA